>NW_007252321.1:320277-490095 GCF_000164805.1 Carlito syrichta
AGCTTTTAGGAATCGCCACACTGCTTTCCACAGAGGCTGCACTAGTTTACACTCCCACCAACAGTGTAGAAGTGTTCCCTTTTATCACACCCTCTCCAGCAGCTGTTATTTTTTGAGTTGTTGATAATTGCCATTCTGACTGGAGTTAATTCCTGAACACATCCTCACTCTTAAATATGACAAGATCTGAGAAATCTGGTCTTCCTTGTGCATATCTGTGTACCTGACTAAAATTTAATGATTTGCAACTAAGAGAGAGATTTCGAAAACAAAACAAAGCAGATATACTGAACAATTAGAACAGCTAGCACAGTCAGTTACAAAGAAACGGATTAAAAAAAAGACGGCCAGGCTAGCTCAAGAGAGAAAAGAGAGAGCACGTTCAGAAGGTTATTTACAAATGTAAGGTGCAAGGGAGTGGGGTTACCTGTCACAGTTGTTGATGGAACAAAACAAAACAAAAACCAACTCTGACTATTACTGTGGAAAGAGGATTTATCAGAGGGCACGGGGTAGTTCCCAGAACCTACAGAAAGGCTGGAGGCAAGGGCTAGGGGTTCAGAGAAGCCAGGCAGGTTAGCATACACCAGACCGGTTCTCAGGACCAACGGATTAACAGGTGCAGAGTCGCCACCACAAATACCTTCACCACCAGACACAGACTGTGAGCTACCAGAGTCTTACCTCTATTGCTACCACTGTGTCGAAAACCTCTAACCATTTATTTTTTTCTGTATTCTTCCCAGTCGTCGGCTGAGCATCTAAATATACTGAGCAGTTAACTGTTTTCAGTCAGGGTAAAGATCATCCACTGCCTTTCAACTTCTTTAGTGTGTGTGAGTATAACTCACAAAGCAACACACTTACACCCAAGCACTTGCATATTCTATAGAGCCAGTAAATGGGAATTATCCTTCTCTAAATTTCAACAATCTAATGGGAGAGAGATACCATACCTGCTGCTGTTATGATTACGCATCCCCTAATATTTATTCATTTAAAGTGCATGCAATTTAATTTAAAAATCCACAAACCTCTTAAACAACTCCCAAGAGATTTTTTTTTTTTTTTTTTTTTTTTTTTGAGTTGGAGTCTCACTCTGTCGCCCAGACTGGAGTTCAGTGGCCGCTCCCGGCCACTGCAGCCTCGGCCTGCTGGGCTCCAGCGATCCTTCAGCCTCAGCCTTCCGAGTAGCTGGAATTACAGGCATGTGCCACCACACCCAGCTGATTTTTTGATTTATTGTAGAGATGAGGTCTTGCTGCCCAGGCGGGTCTCGAACCCGCGGGCTCAGGCAATTCACTCACCTCAGCCTCCCAAAGGCACGGGATTACAGGCTGAGTCACCGAGCCCGGCTCTCCCAAGAGATTTTAAATGTACTAACAAATTTCCCAAAGATTTTCTAATTTTTCTAAGTAATTTTATTAAAATATGTAA
This sequence comes from Carlito syrichta, assembly GCF_000164805.1. NCBI lineage: Eukaryota > Metazoa > Chordata > Mammalia > Primates > Tarsiidae > Carlito > Carlito syrichta. Next base: position 321,715 of record NW_007252321.1, read on the forward strand.
ACGCTGAAATATGAATAATAAAAATAGTTGAAATAAAACCAGGTGAGGCATATCAGGAAACAGGCACAGAAATAATGGCTTAAGCAAATGCTTACTTCCAGAATTAGTCTGTCAAAGCGCCTACAGGGAATGATGACTTAAGCTACATTGAAGGAAAAATCAGTGAAGTAGAAAAATGGAGTTGAGCCATTCGACCAGCTGACAACATTATGATTAAATTTGACATACAATAATCTAGAAATCAAAACTGCAAACTAGTTAGCACCAAAACAAATCTCGTAACTTTACAAAGATCAACCTTGAAGACAAAGTCAAACGTTGATAAATTGAGCATACACACTGAAAAGCATAAAAGGTGTTTCAACTTAAAAGAAAAATGATTTTTTTTTTCAATATGAGTCAAGATATAGGACAAAACTATAGGGTAACCCACAAATGTGTTATTGTTTGTGAATATTTGCTGTAGATTTCAGCTTAATTAGGAAAGTGGAAATGGAAAAAGGAAACAAAAATGCATTACCTGAAATGAAAGAAACACAAGACATATAAAAACAAGAGATTATCTTGTGTTCAGAATAAAAAGATGAAATTATAAATAGTTAATAAACAATAGTTGAAATATATAAGACCTATCCCCCATGTGAAATTAAGTCCATTTCCTTTAAGAACAAGGGATCAATGAAGAAAGAAATGAAACCATTCTAAGTTGGAGTGGGAAATTAAGTTACTACGGGTGGCAAATGGGAGTAGGTGATGGATTACTACTTTCATTACCTTTGGTAAAAGGAATATTAAAACCATATCATTCATGCAGTTTTGTACTAGTGGTACCTGAGATGACCTGAAAGAATGTCTAATGAGGTAGAAGGAGGTTTGCCAAAATGTCCCTTGTCATATGCAAACAAATTATCAAAGCACTTCATAGATTTTTCTGAAACATAATGCTGTTTAACTATTAAGGGGCGGAGGACAAAATAAGAAGAAGGAATTGTTTTTGAGCAGAGAGCTAAAACTATAAACATGCTAATTTATCTTCAACAAGCATGTGGTATAGAATCTAATATAGTGAAAATCCTGCAGCCATCTCACCTAGTGATTTTTTTGGTAACCATTAAAATCAGCTGTCTAACGTGCGGGTTCTGGCATATGAAAAATGATCCCTAAGCGTTAATAATGATAACAATAATGCAACGACAAAAAACAGTGGTGACAACAACAGTAAGAACAGTACTAGAAGCTTGAAAGTTGACAGCCAATATGACCTAATGACCAAGGGATCAAGGAAGTGGTTTACGCCCTTGTCCTCTACTACAAACTCCAAAGTGTGTGACTGAGTGATTTAACCTCGTCAAACTTCAGACTTATTATTTATTAACTGGGTGTGATACAGTAGCTCTTCTTGCTGTTTTTTCCTCTCAGCCTGGAGAGAAGCCCCAGCTGCAGAAACAGCCACCCATTCTTCGCAAATGAAACTCGACTATGTCTACCATGTTGGCTTCTTTGAGCTGAAAGGAACCGAGACGCAGTCCACCTCAGGTGGGGGACATGTCTTAAAGGAAGGGTAAGGAAGATAGTCTCTCACGGGGATCCAAGGACTAGGACACAGTTTAGAAGCCAGCAGATATGATGTACTTATACTCGGGTCCTAGCCTCATAAGCTAATGGGGCTTGGAATCAGATGTGCCACACAAATACAAATTTGGAACCCCCCCAAAAACTGGACCCCCCAAAAGCCATAATTATTTTTTGGAGGGTGGGCCCCTTGGAGTGCAGGTGCCCCCCACTATGCAAGTGTTGTAGGAACCCATGGGCGTCAGTGTACCAGTTAGCCCTGTTGTGAGAGGCTGTGATCAGCTTCAGTGGATCGTTTTTTTTCTTGGAGACTCTGTCAACGCATTTGCCCACTTCATGATGGGTAACAGACACGAAAAACCTGCGCACATCACGCTGAACGTTCAGCATATGTTGAGCCCAGACGGCGTGACCCCCTGTCCCACTCTGCCTATTCCCCAATTTTGCCCCATCGCCTTTTGTTGTTGCTGTTTTTCGAGATGAAAAATAGTCCTCAAAGGGAAATGTCTTGCCCACACGTCAGAAGTGGAACAAAAAACGGCAGAAGCACTAAGGGTATCAGCTTTCAGCCGGCTCAGCCTGCCATCCCAGCACTTTGGGAGGCCGAGGTGAGTGGATTGCCTCAGCCCGCGCGTTCGAGACCTGCCTGGGCAACTTGGCGAGACCTCATCTCTACAATGAATCAAAAAATTAGCTGGGTGTGGTGACGCACGCTTGTAGTTCCGGCTACTCAGAAGGCTGAGGCGGAAGGATCGCCAGAGCCCAGCAGGTCGAGGCTGCGGTGGCCGGGAGCGGCCCCTGCACTCCGGTCTGGGCGACAGAGGGAGACTCCGACTCAAAAAAAAAAAGAGTACCAACTTTGAGAAGTTCAAAAACTTCTAAACAGTGGAAACAGCATCTTGATAGGGATTGCATCAAATAAGAGGACTTTGTAGGTGACTGAAGTTTAAACATGCAAGAATAAGTAACAGTTTTTATAAATAAATTTCATTTGGGGGGCATCCCCTCTCACTGGCAAAAAAGCATGAGTTGGTACTAACACATTCATGACATCTGCTACATCACTGGCCCTCCCTATAACTGGTAAAGGTAACTTCTTTAGAAAGATCATTGTTTTCAGAAAGCTGAATGGATCACAATTAAGCAACATACCAGAGGCCTCGAAGGGATCCAGGAGGTGAGACCCTCTGTGAGTCAGGCTGCACTCAGTTGATGATATGGTATTTTTTCATGGAGTGAGAGTACATGAATACTTTCGGAAAACGAACTGATGAAGAAAGAAGGTTTTCACAAGAGGGGAGAAAAATGAAGATTAGCATGTCTCGTCAAGAGTAGGGACACCTGGGAGAGAAAGCGCGTTTGATCAGGTGTTAGCCTTCGGCTGCTTTCCCCTGTAAACCAGGATTGCTGTCTGAATGAATCCAGGCACACGGGGTAAAATTGTCTTCCCTGTGTTGAGTGTGGTTTCACGTTCAGATAGTCTAATTTTAGAGTCCACTTGCCTGCCCATTTTGAAACCGAGCCTTTCCTCTTCAAATTACGCATTTTCTTTATGCATAGTACTATCTCTCTTAAATTGCCCTACTTTGGGTTGTAAAGAAAACATCTTCATTTGTTGGCGAAACTCCCTGAAGAGGTAATATGATAGGGAAAAGAAAACCTAACCAAACTTTTTTCTCACAAGTTAAGAGGTGTCCAGTATTCAGGTGCCAGGAGTGTTCACTGGAGGGAGGGGGCAGCCCATGAGATACAGGGAGCAATAAGGAGAGGACTTCATTTCTGAGAAAACACTCTGAGGTACAGACTCAGGCAATGCTTCATCCCAGAGGGGAAGAGTAAGCTGTTATTTGAAATAAAAAAGTCCAAATCTCTGGAATTAAAAAATGTACAGCCTTTAAACGCCAGCCCAGCAATGGTCAGATTAAACCTTTAATTCCAAAAAAGGGGGGGGTCTTTTCTTTCTTTTTCTTTTTCTTTCTTTCTTTATTTTTTATTTTTATTTTTTTTATTTTTATTTATTTATTTATTTATTTTCTGAGTTGGAGTCTCACTCCGTCGCCCAGACTGGAGTGCAGTGGCCACTTCCGGCCACCGCAGCCTCAACCTGCTGGGCTCTGGCGATCCTTCCACCTCAGTCTTCCAAGTAGCTGGAACTACAGGCGCGCGCTACCACGCCCGGCTGATTTTTTGATTTATTGTAGAGATGAGGTCTCTTGCCCAGGCGGGTCTCGAACCCGCGGGCTCAGGCAATCCACTCACCTCAGCCTCCTAAAGGTGCAGGATTACAGGCTGAGCCACCCAGCCTGGCTCTTTCCTTTTCTTAAGGTAATATGAAGCAGGGTCCTTGGGAATAATAAAATTGGTCACATTCTATAAACTCTGTGTTCAGGAATCCCCTTATCTCAAATTATAACTGGAGGCCTGACATGAGACACCTGTAATTGACCACAAAGTCTGTTTTTACTAGATGAGGCAAAAATATTTTCTCTTAAGTATATTAGAGTTGTATTTAAAAGGCTGGGAAGCCAGGCTCAGTGGCTCAGCCTGTAATCCCGCGCCTTGGGAGGCCGAGGTGAGTGGATTGCCTGAGCCCGCGGGTTCGAGACCCACCTGGGCTACTTGGCGAGACCTCATCTTTACAATAAATCAAATAATTAGCAGGGCATGGTAGTGCGCACCTGTAGTTCCAGCTACTTGGAAGGCTGAGGTGGAAGGATCGCCAGAGCCCAGCAAGTCGAGGCTGTGGTGACCGGGAGCGGCCTCTGCACTCTAGTCTGGGTGACAGAGTGAGACTCCAAATCAAAGAATAAAAGGCTGGAAGACTCATGTTAAACTCTAATTGTGATGGCAAAGTCTGCTGTTAGACAATTTTTCATATTAAAAATCTCTTTGAATAAAAAAAATTAAAAAAATAAATAAATAAATAGTTGAATGAAGTAACCATAGTGAGGTGGCTGGCCCACTTGTCCTGAACAATGTGCATTAACACATCTATCTCTGCCAAATCTGGTCAGAATCTACATATTGGTGGTCAGGCATTTAGCCACCCAGAAATTGCGAGAAGTTCTAACAAGAGCTGAAACATGAGATTCTGGCTTCTGTGAAAATAATAAAAATCCCTGCACAGCTATATAGAATAAAGCAGACGCCCATCATTAGTAGTTGGGTAAATTAATTGTGGGATAGTCATATAATGGATTATTATGTTGTCATGAGAAAAACAAACTACAAACAGACAGGGACAAGGATAAATCTAACAAACATAGCATGGAAGGAAAGAAGCCAGACACAAAGAAATACATACTGTATGCCACATTTCTTTGACAACAAACCAGACAAAATTAATCTATTTAATTCATCTAATTTATTCCAGATAGTGGCTAGCCCTGGAAATGGGTAAATTGTATCTGAAAGAGGACAATAGGAAGGTCTGAGGGTAATATTATGTCTTTGATGTAGGCTGTAGTGACGCGAGTAAGCTCAATTTGTAAAAACCCATTGATTTGTGCACTGACAATTATGTGTGTGTTAAGCTTCGATAACTTTTTTTTTAATTGTGGATAAAATCTGGAACCCAGATATGTCCAGTCTACATATCTGTCATTTCAAGCAGCTCCACCAATGAATGAAGGTTTCTTCCTTGGAAAACTTTAAACTGATAATAGAGAGGGAAAAAAAGACAGAGAGGGGAAGAAAAATAGATACTGCAACCATTAGAAATCTAATTAGCTCTGTGTTGTAATACAATTGGATGTAATTATCTGTGCCCTCAGATACAAAGCGTTCATCTCTTGTCAGAGAAATGACATTTAAAATGCTAAACTCATATGAGAGAAAAAGATACAACGAATTTAAAATTCCTGTTTTTTACTTACTTATTGATATAGATTCTCTTGGCAAAGGAGTTATGATTTCTCAGGAAAGTTCCATAATTTTTTCCTTTCTAATACCAGAGGAAGTTGTTATTATTCAGACATTTACTAGGCAATAACTAGGAAACAAGCACATACAATGAATCTCTAGTGAGCCAGCTTTGAAATAACAGATTTTATGTTTCTTTTATCTTAATCTGAAAATGTTTCTTCTTACAAGAATGTCTCGTTTGTGGCATCTTTTGCCCAGAGAATGTCTGAGCATAATATTTACTTGGGGCCTGATATCATGGTTTCTGTACTCAGTGTGATAGATGGACTCAGACATCATGGCACTTGAGAAAGCTTTTCTCCTCTTCAGTCACCCTGTGCCGGCAAACTTTTTAGTTAATGTCTTTGCATTGGGTAAAACAGTTGTCCTCTAAAACTGCCTAAAGAGCAAGCTGGGCGGGAATTGGAACATTAGACAGAATAAGGTAGCTCAGAGGAGTATTTGTTCTCTCTAACTTTTTCTTTGGCTGCAAGGAGCTTCTCAGGGTATATTCCTCTCATGGTGCAAACTTTCCATTCCCTTCTAGATTCTGATCACTTTCCTTTTGTTCCTGCTTTTTGTCTCCTAGCCTTTTCTTACTTATTGTCTCTTTTCCTTACCAAAAAAAAGAACCCTGTGATTTTTATTTTAGGATTTTTGATTGCATACAAGAGCCAGCTAAATGCAACTTAATTTTAAGAGAAGGAGGAATAATAAAGGCATACACAGGTGAGATTCCAAGAATATGCAGCGGATTTTCAAGGAGAGAATCAGGAGTACTTTGCCTTGAATATTCATCTCAGATTCCCACTGGAGGTTTTCTTTATTCTGTTCCCCTCTCTGTAGGTCAGTTTTTTGTTCTCGAGTCTGCATGATGAAATATGCCCACCCAGAGCTCATAAGTCCACAAAGCCCAACAACACAAAGAACATACTTGTCAATTTCAATTCCATTTTGGAGAATAAAAAATACCCAGTTGCAAAGATAGTCCTAGATGTGGGACCTTCCAGGAAAGTGTGGTTGCTAAAAACTCACCCCCGAGGATGGGTGGCCAACTCCCAGGTAGAGAACTGAACAGAAAAACCTGCAACTACAGAGCTATGTGCAGTCGCTTGAGTGGTGGCAACTCTCTCCCAAGGTGTCCTTGGCTTTGAATCGTTCGGCCTACAACAATTAAACTGGTACTTGCTAGTTCAAGTTCCAGAGGGACTGGATGCTATTTCAAAACATGTAATTCTTGCAGCCTGCTAGGCAGTGCCTCACTCGCCGGTCTGTGACTTGACGGCCTTTGTGCTGCAGTCTTGAGGCACAGCACATCACTGCCTAGACATCAGAGGATGGATTAGAGCCAGATTTTTCCAGAGGGCTCGGTAGACCTTCTAAAACTTGGTCTGTCCGGTACTGTAGCACAGCTGCGAGTCATGTCCAAAAGAAACCTCACAAAGGTATTCTTTGTAAAGCAACATTAACTGAGGTCATGCCAAGGACCATTGTTTCTTTGGAGAAGTTCTTTGAAGAAAATAAAATTCCATGGACAAAATGTTTGGGATGAACTGCAAGGAGATCCCCCTTTTGGAGACTTACAAAATGTATTAGATTGTTAAATACTCTGAGAAGAAGCTTCATTTAACCCATTGTTCACCCTTATTGGATGATGTAGCAAAGTTAGTACTCTTAATTTTGCAAATTACAAAGACCAATTCTTCAAGTCATATCGTATGAGAAAAAAAAGTAGGGAAAATGCAACCCAACTTCACATATAAACTGGGAACTAGGACATCGAAATTTTTAAAATGCAGAGAATTTCCTCTCCTGCTCTTCCTGTCTCATTTCTCTGAATAACGGCTTCAGTCTTCTGTCTTTAACAAGCCTGACTCTGTACTCAATCACTGTATGTGGCAAAAAGTTACTGCGTCAACTGATTTTTTTGAAATTGGCTTTCAAAAGACCGTTTCAGACGTAAAATAGAATATTTTATTTGTGATATTTCAAGGAAAGGAACTTGGGATTAGGGTTGAAGACAAGAATGGGATCGGGTATGTGTCAAATTAGTCACATCACTGCTGTGGGGGGTCACAGCTGCAAATGGAAGGAAAAAGGGGATACAGATCCCAGCCAGAAAGAGTGGATTGACTCTCTGTCCAGAAAGTCAGGAAAAAAGAAGACCCATATATGGAAAAGTCAAGCACAGCCAGAATCAGTAAGCATTAATAGAGCCTGAATTCTGAAGCAGGTACCATTCTAAACATTCTATGTATTTCCCTTCATTTCATTCACATAGCCACCCTGTGAAGGAAAACAGATGTCATTCCTATTTTCCAGATGAAGAAACTGAGGTGCAGAAAGCTTAAGTAACGTGACTGGAAACAAGCAACCTATAATTTGTAGAGGCAGGATTTAAACAATATACCTGGCCCTAGGGGTCTGTGGGTTTAAGCATATTTTTATGATTTTATATGTAAAGAAGGAAAGTGAAAGACTATAAAATTGTCATTATTCAGCTCTTAATAGTAAATCAAACCATTGGAATCTTTACCATGTTATGAATAATCAGGTGATTTTATTTTTAAAAGTTATATAGTAGTGTCTTTTTAATATTTATTTTAGATTCAATGGTGCACATGCTTATTTGGTACATGGCCATATTGTGGAGTGGTGGGGATTGGGTCTCAGGAGGCCAGTAGTGAACATTGTGTCCCATAGGTAGTTTCTGAACCCTATACCCCCTCCATATCTCCCCCCTTATTGCTGTCCCCAGCATCTATTATTTTAATCCTTGTGACCCCTTATCTCCCAAATATGAGTGAGAACATGTGGTATTTGGTTTTCTGATTCTGAGTCAGTTCACTTAGGACAATGATCTTCAGCTCCATCCCTGTTGCTGCAAAGGACATGATCTCATTCTTTTTATGGCTGCGTTGTTATCCATGGTGTATATATACCACATTTTCATTATCCGCTGACCAGTTGACAGGCATTTAGGTGGATTCCCCATCTTTGCGATTGTGAATTGTTCTGTGATGAACACATGGGTGCAGGTGTCGTTGTTATAGAACACCTCTGTTCCTTAGGACAGATACCTAGTCGTGGGATTGCTGGAGCAGATGGTAGATCTACTTTTAGTTCTCTGAGTAATCTCCATACCAACGTCCATAGAGGTTGTACTAATTCACACTCTCCCCAACAGTGTATACGTGTCTTCTTTTCTCCACATCTGCACCGGTATCTATTATTTTTGAATTTTTAAAAAGTGTCCATTCTGACCGGTGTAAGGTGGTACCTTATGGTGGTTTTAATTTGCATTTCCCTGATGAGGAGTGATGTTGACCATTTCTTCATATGCTTGTTGGCCATTTGTGTATCTTCTTTTGTGTGATGTCTGTTCATGTTGTTTGCCCACTTTTTAATGGAGTTATTTGCTTTTCTCTTGCGGGGTTGAGTTCTTTGTAGATTCTAGATATTAGTCCTTTGTCAGACGTATCGTTTGTGAATATCTTCTCCCATTCTGTAGGTTGACTGTTTTCTATGTTGATTATCTATTTTGTTGTGCAGAAGCTTTTTAGTTCAATTAAGTCCCACTTGCTTATTTTTGTTTTATCTGCATTTGTTTTGGGGGTTTTAGCCATAAATTATTTGCCTTGGCCTATGCTCATAAGAGTTTTCCATAGGCTGTCTTCTAGGATTTTTATGGTTTCAAGTCTGACGTTTAAGTCTTTAATCCAATCTTGAGTTAGTTTCTGTACATAGAGAGAGACAGGGATCAAGTTTCGTTTTTCTGCATGTAGCTTCCCAATTTTCCCAGTACCATTTGTTGAATAGAGTGTCCTTTGCCCAGTGTATGCTTTTGTCCGCTTTGTCAAAGATCAGTTAGTTGTAGATATTTGGGTTTATTTCTGGATTCTCTACTCTGTTCTGTTGGTTCATGTGTCTGCTCTTATACCAATACCATGCTGTTTTGGTTACTACAGCCTTGTAGTATAATTTGAAGTCAGGTAATATGATGCCTCCAGCTTTGTTTATTTTGCTTAGGATTGCTTTGGCTATTCCGACTCTTTTTGCTTCCATAGGAATTTTAGGAATTTTTTTCTAATTCTGTGAAAAAATGACGTTGGTAGTTTGACAGGGATTGCATCAGATCTGTAGATTACTTCGGGTAATATGGTCATTTCAGTAATGTTGATTCTTCCAATCCATGAACGTAGGGTGTTTCTTCATTTGTTTGTGTCCACTGCAATTTCTTTCACAGGAATTTCGTAGTTCTACTTATCATTCACCTCCTCAGTTAGATATATTCCTAGGTATTTTAGCTTTTTGGCTGCCATTGTAAATGGAATTCAGTTCTTAGTTTGATGCTTAGCTTGGTTGCTATTGGTTTATGGTTGTGCTATTGATTTGTGTGTGTTGATTGTGTATCCTGAAACTTTACCAAATTCATTTTCAAGGCCAGGAGTCTTTTGGTGGAGTCTTTAGGGTTCTTTGGGTATAAGATCATATTGTCAGCATGCAGAGATAATTTGATTTCTTATTTTCTAATTTACATGCCCTTTATTTCTTTTTCTTGGCTGATTGTTCTGGCTAGGATTTCTAGTACTGTGTTGAATAGTAGTGGCAAAGTGGGCATCCCTGCCTCGTTCTGGTTCTGAGGGGAGAATGTGTTCAACTCTTCTATGTTCAAGATAACATTGGCTGTGATTTTGTCATATATAACTTTTATTATTTTGAGCAATGTTCCCTCAAAGGGTTGTACATTTCCAATAATTTATCCATTTCCTCTAGAATTTCTAGTTTGTTTGCATAAAGGTGTTCATAATAGTCTTGGATGATCTTTTGAATTTCTGTTGTATCAGTTGTAATGTCTCCTTTTTAATTTTCTTTCATTAATCCTTTGTATGGTTTTCTTTTCATATTTCAGTTTCATTTAGTTCTGCTCTGATCTTTGCTTTTTCTTTTTGCTAGCTTTAGGATTTTTGTTGTTGTTGCTATTGTTTATTAGTGCCTTGAGGTATGATGTTAGGTTGTCAATATGTGATTTTTCAGTCTTATCAATGTAGGCCTTGTCAAGGTGCTATAAATTTTCTTCTAAGCACAGTTTTAGCGGTGTCCCAGAGGTTTTGAATACTTGTTTTACTGTCATTCATTTAAGGAATTTTAAATTTCCATCTTGATTTCATTGTTAACTCAAGGACCATTCAGGAGGAAATTGTTTAACTTCCATGTCTTTGTTGGGTTTTGCAAGTTCTTCTTAGAGTTAATTTCTAGTTTTATTCCACTGTGGTCTGAGGAGGAGTTTTATATAATTCCAATTTTTTTGAGTTTATTGAGACTTGATTTATGGCCTATCATATGATCTCTCATGGAGACTGTTCCATGTGCTGATAAGAAAAAGTGTGCATTCCTTAGTTTGGGGATGGAATGCTCTGTAGATGTTTGTTAGTTCCATTTCCTTTAGAGTCATGTTTAACTCCAATGTTTCTTTGTTGACTTTCTGCCTTAATGATCTTATTTGTTGTTGTCAGTGAACTGTAAGACTCCCACTATTATTGTATTGCTATCTATCTATATTTTAGGTTTAGTGGAATTTGTTTTATAAAGCTGGGGGCTCTGGTGTTATAAAAAATTCTGTGTCTTTTCATTGAATTGATTCCTTTATCATTATATAATTACTATCTTTGTCTTTTTTTACTGTTGCTAATTTGAAATCTGTTTTATCTGATATGAAATTGCTACTGTTGCTAGTTTTTGGTTTCCATTTGCATGGAATATTTTTTCTCTACCCTTCTACCTGTTGCTTTCTTTTCTTCCTCAGGAGCACCTGTGATTCTTAGGTTTGGAAGTTTTACACAATCCCACATTTCTTGGAGACTTTTTTCTACTCTCTTGATTCTTTTTTCTTTATTGCTGTCTGATTGGGTTAATTTGAAAGTCTTGTATTCAAGTTCTGAGGTTCTTTTTCTTTTTTCTTGTTCTAGTCTACTGTTAAACTTTCCACTGCATTTTGTACTTCTCTAAACATGTCTTTCATTTTCAGAATTTCAGGGGTTTTTTTGGGTGTCTAAATCTTTGGAAAATTTTTCATCCATGTCCTGAATAGATTTTTTTTTTTAATTCTTTATGTTGTGTTTTGATTTTCTGTTGAAGTTCTTTTACCAATTTTATCATCAACCTTTTGAATTCTCTGTCTGGAATTTCAAATTTCTCATTTTGGTTAGGATTTATTGCTGAATAGTTGGTATTAGTCTTTTGGGGGATGTTGGAGAACTCTGTTTTTTTCATTTTGTCAGAATAATTTTTTCTAATTCCTTCTAATTTAAGTAGACAACTTCTTTTTCTTCTTTTTTTTTTGAGTCAGAGTCTCATTCTGTCGTCCAGACTGGAGTGCAGTGGCTGCTCCCAGCCACCGCAGCCTCAACCTGCTGGGCTCCGGCGACCCTTCCGCCTCAGCCTTCCAAGTAGCTGGAACTACAGGCGTGTGCTACCACACCTGGCTAATTTTTTTGATTTATTGTAGAGATGAAGTCTTGCCAAGTTGCCCAGGTGGGTCTCGAACTCGCGGGCTCAGGCAATCCATTCACCTCAGTCTCCCAAAGCAACAATTTCTTTTTATTTGAGGTTGTCAGGGAACAGAGGTAGGCACTGTGGTTTCCTTGGTCATATAGAAACACCATGTGGTGAAATTACCAATTGCCAGAAGTGTCAGCCCTGTGCTATGTACCTGCAATGGCTCGGGGCATCCTGAGTGGCCAGAGTTGCTTGCAAAGTGTTGTTAGTTGGCATTTGGGATCTGGCCTTCCCCAAAGCTATTAAATCCCAATATAGTTTACTGCACAGTCGACCTCTGACCAGGAGATGGCACTTGTGAGAGAAAGCTAGCTATGATGGGGGCTACAGAGTTTCTCCTTGACAGTGTTGTTCCAAGGAAGTGCTTAGCCAGCCTAGACTTAGGGGAGGGTTTTGGGGGTTTTCCAAGTTTTCTGTCTGTTTTGAGCCTTTGAGGTGGAGTATTTTGCAAGTGTGCACTCTTGGTTGTCACAGTGGGAACTAGGAGGGAGTCCCAGGCCACCGGGGTAATGTAGTTGTACAGAGCAGGCACAGAAGAGTTTACACAGGATTGAGATGGCTATGGCAACACATCTCATAGGCTCCGCTCTTGGCCTCAGGCAATCGGCCATCTGAATGTCAAGGTTAGCCCGTCTCAGGGCCTCAGATGTTCTCAGGCAAACTGCCCAGCCAAGAACTGTCTGCAGCTGTGGGGTTTGCCTGTGGGGCCATTCCCTCCCAAGCCAGCTGGAAAGTAGCCAATCTGTCCAGGAAGAGTTGAGTTTCTGGGAAATGGTAGCTGGTGCTGCTCAAGGCAGAGCACAGCTGTGAGGAAGGGGGCTTTCTGTGAGGGGCTGGGTCCCACAAGGCCCAGGCAGTGCTGCAGTTTCATGTCAGGAGCACAGAACTCCTGAATTCCTGTCATTCACCTTCCCCACTGTGTCCAGAGGCTGTGGTGGACTCTGTGGTGGAGGAAGGAGTCTGTCCAGAGCCAGCCCAGGTTAGTGATTCTTCTCTTCTTTGCTCTAAGTAGTTTTTATCTCTCCTTTGGGTACTCATGGGGTGTACTGCTAAATCTAGTCCTCTTAGGGGCTGAGGAAACTCTATCTTGGTTTGCTCTGTAGGAATAACTCACTCTAGCTGCCACATGTTAGTCATCTTAATCTGGAACCATTTGTAGTAGTATCTTAAAACATCTTCAATGTTATTCATTTTTCTTCTGGCCCTAGACAAACCCCAGTCAAATCTACCTCACTGAATCTTTTTTGTTTTAATTTAGTTTTCTACTTAAAAAGTATCTACTTAAGGATGGAATATCTCAGTTATTTGAAAGATTCAAATAATGTTCACTTATGTTTACTGTCAAGTGTGAATATCAGACTTGTTCCTCAGTAATCTATAATTGTTTGTGGAGGAAAATGTTGCATAACAAACAGCAAGTCTCCTTTGTTGTTGAATGAGGCCATGTGTTTGGTGAACTCTGATTGGTCAAAAGTCTTATAAAATAAAATATATCTCACTCCATCTCCCAAGTAGATCAAATCACCTTTATAAAAGCAAATGAAGTATGTCTTAGCTGTTAGTTCCATTTGTGCTTTCAACTTTTTTTCCTAAAGAGATGATGGATTATTTCAACTTTGGCAGACTTTAAGAAGTCAGGGTAGCACAGAAAAATAATTTATTGGAGGACTGAGGGAGGACTGAGGGGACCATACTCAGTGCAGAAAGGAGGTAGCTATTTGTGGAGCCCTCAGTCTGATTTCTAAAACACTGGACTATATCCAAGTGGAAGCTTCTGCATTTATAGCTTTAGTAACCAAATACACATGAAAATAAATCAATTTAAACAAAAAATCCACAGAGATGCTTCATTCTATTTCAGATTGGGTAATGGGGTATGGCATGGTGGCTCACATCTATAATCCCAACACTTTGGAAGGCCAAGGCAGAATTATTTGAAGAGTTCAAGACCTGTCTGAACAACATAGCAGAACCTTGTCTCTAAAAAAAAATTTTTTTTAATTAATGTTTGGGCATGGTGGTGCATGTCTTTAGTCCTAGATACTTGAGTATCTGAAGCAGGAGGATTGCTTGAACCTAGGAGTTGGAGGCTACATTAAGATGTGATTACGCCACTGCACTCCAGCCTGGGTGAGACCCTGTCTCTAAGAAATAATAATAAATTTATGGAACAGGTTAAAGATACTCATAACTACATAATTTTATGGGTATTGAGAATAAAACATTTCTTACAAATCAGATGTCTATAATAATTTGGATAAATACCAAAACAAACAAACAAAAAAACACTGCTCTCAGATTTTCTAGCAACAAGAGCAGAAAAATGCTTTGCCTTAGTACAAGGTTAATGTATCTGCATCATTGCCATTGTTTAGAAAAATTCTAATTTTAGAATTATTATTCTCAGATATTTATATATATCTTATTTTAATAACAATTCCAGGTGGATATTGGAACAAAGAAAGAAGTTATTTGTCAAAATCCTGGTTCCTTGCCACTTAAGTGCAGAGCTTTTACTGGAAGTCAATGTCCAGAGAGTGGCTACATTTCCCAGAATCCACTGCAGTTAGGCATAGCCGTATGACTGAGCCTGACATAAAGGAATATGGGAGAATTTCTATGCATCCCTTCCAGGTTTGGCCCAAAAATGTCTTCTCCAAGTTTTGTTCTCACATTCTCTTTCCTCTTGTAGCCATAAGTCAATGCTCGAGGAGACTTCAAAAACCCTGTGCTGCAAATAATATCAGTTACCCTGTTTCACTGCAAAACTGTGTCAAGCAAAACCCTTTTCCCCTTCCAGTTCTACCCAAGTTACATGTAATACTACATTGGAATTTTACATAGGTAAAGAATAAAAATTATACTGTGTGCATCGCTGAAAGTTGGGGGTCTGTTTTAGCAGCTAATATTAATCTAACAAATATAGAAGCAACAACTGAAAAATTGTTTTAAAATATATTATTCTTTAATGTGCAATGTTATTATGACTCTTTTTCTGTTTGAATATTTTAATTACTGTTTTTCAAATGATTATACATTTATAAAATATATTTGAATATGTTAATCATATATTAATGCATGATTTTATGTAATATGTACTTATTGACAAGACTGCTATATTTAAGACTCAGTGTTCAATACTGGAAGATTTAAACAATATTATTTCTAATTCCTGTTTGGTAGGAATGTAGGCTGCTAAAGGAGGAAAAAGAGCTATTATTATTCATTAGTTACAGTTGAATATAGTATTTGATAAGTGATGCTAAAATTAAGTCTTCTGACAATAAAGCATTTTTAGAAGGTAGAGATGGATGGGACAACTCACATATCAATGGTAGGGAGAGTTTGATGCAGGAGGTGAAATATCACCTGACCCAAGTGGGAAATTGTGAGGAATGGGAGAGTAGGAAGAGATTCTAAAGATCCAGGGATTGGATCAGGTGGTGATGTTTAGCATTTACGAGGGGGTGGGCGGAGGGAGAGTCCTAGAAGCAGCAGAAAGTAGGGAGGCGAAAAAATAAAGTCACTGATTTTGCTAATTATATTGAGGAAAATCTGAATTGTTTACATTAGGAAGAAATGGCATTACTACTCCATCAGCAAAAGATCAACAACAGAGCGAAAGAAACTCTGTCAAGACCAAAAACACCTTTATATGAAGGGAGCTGTGGACGGGATATAATCAAAATGTTGTTTAAGAAGTGAATCTGTTGGCAGTGTGCCAAGGAGAAAGAATTGAGAGTAAGTTAGAAGGGCAAAAATGATGACAAACATCTGGCTATAAGGCAATCAGAGCTTGAATGAGATTTGTTGCAGGGAAAATGAAGCCAACAGAAAAATACAAGCTATTTTTAAAGAAGGACCAGATTTTCAAGAATGAGTAGATTGGCTGGGAAATAAAATGGCAATCCATTTCATTCGTTTTTGACTCTTCTAAATTAAACATGGACATCTTTCAAAACATTAATATCATTACAAGTCATCAGATTCCAATATTATTTACTCTCTTGCACACAAATGCATCTATGATTCTAGTATATAATTAATGATTAGCAATTTCGTGGGCCAAAATGTTAAGTAAATGCCCATAGGAATGTTTTTATAATAATTGGATTTTTAGAGTATTTTGTTCAGTGACATTGTTACTATTCATTTATTTACAAATGATATGCTTATCAATTAAGCACAATTTCTTTAGTACTGGCAGCCCAAAAACTTGTATTGCATGTGGGCAGATGCACTAATATTGATACAAATGTCTGCCTCATGATAGAAACACGTTGTTGGTTAAGCAAGATAAATAAATGAAAGGAAATTTCTTACAGACCCCTCTTGTCGTAGATATACATTCTAGTTCCCTCCTCTAACATTTTAGAGAAAAAAATTGAAACAGTATTGTGTTTCTGTTCACATCATTGACTGGAACCCTTTGGATATTCTAAATCAAAATCAATGAAACATTAATCTAACCAGTCAGAAACACCATTGTTCAAGGCTTAGAGGCTTCAGTTTATAACATTGTACTTTAATGATGGCCTGCTGTATAATCACTGTTGGAATCTCATCCTTCTAACTAAAAGGTTGTCTCTCAGTTGACAGTAAGCAATCTTGGATTGTAATTTTAAAATTTTGACAGAATTTGTATCTACTTTATTTCCCGCATAGACAAAATATCTTGTTTTCTCTCATTTCTCTTTCCTCCCCTTACACACCACATATATCCCTCAGATAACAGAAAACTATGGGAATACAGTAACTATTAATGAATATTTGTTTTCATTGTTCCTGGGTTCCCATTAACATATGAAGTTACAAACTCTGGTAAATGTCAATCACTAGAGCAAATCATGTGAAAAGAAGATCAAAAACTAAAATCACACATCAAGAGCATGAAGGAATTAAAAAATGGGATGAAATTAAACAAAGAAATTTAGAAAGCATACATTAAATGAAAACATTAAATTTAATTGGCCACTATTGGCTACTACACCATAATTTTCTATAATAAAAATCATATGGAATATAAAAATATGTAAGCTTTTTAAAAACCACTAATACTGGACAAGTAGTATAATTATCTGAAAGGCCTGATGAAATAATCATGAAATAATCAAAAATACATTCAAATTAAAGATAGGTCATAATATTTGTGTGGAAAAATATTATCTGGCATATTATACTAATGTGAAATATTGACAAAACTTAATATATTAGTTCAATATTTCTATAGGTGTATTTTGTTTTAGAAGAAAAATACAAAGTACTGGGAAGATTAATTGAGAAAGAAGGTTTAACTAAAGTTTTCCTGTATTTACTTTAAGTTTTAGGCTCTGGAAAAATCATTTAACTATTCCTATTTCGTCTTCCACAGTTTATATTAACAAGCAGATTTTAAAATATAATTTAAAGTGTTTTCCAGCACTAAAAGATATATCGAAAAGTTAGCTTGTACAAATGATAAATTTGGAGACTGCATTTTCTTAAAAACCCTTTAAAATACACACCCCCATACACACACTTCCTTATATTTTTAGGTTAGCATGGTAACAGTAGAGAACTAGCATGTTTACTCATCCAAATTTAAAAGTTTATGAAGATACACAAAAGCCAAATCGGGGGGAAAGTTTTTAAAACTGTTAAAGACACTGATGATCCTCAAACAAGGTCTGCATAGACTTTCTGTTAATTGCAATATAATAAGAATATTGCATTTGGGATGTTGACTACATACTTGAATTCCTACATCAGAATTACATAAGTAAGTATAATGAGGAAAAGAAGGGACTGACTTTAATTTACCCAGTGTCTTGATCCATGTCTGAAATATTAGCATTATCTTATTTCTGTAGTTTCAGTATCCATGGATGGGAAGTCCAGTTTGGTTATTTCTCTTCCTAAACATTCATTCATTCAATTCATGAACATTGTAAACTTTATGTCCAGTAATGTCAACTTGCTTAAATAAATATGTTGAAACCAGGATAGGTGCGGGGGAAGCATTTCATTATCTTCATAGAGAGCTATAAACTGTACCATTAGCAATTCTGTAGCTTAGTTAGAAAATAGAATTCTTCAGTTTAGCTAGAATCTTTGTAGATGCATGGCTGTTTGGCATTGGAAAATGAAAGACACAACATTGCAATAGATGGTCCTCTGTTCAAGATGACCAAACAAATAAAAATTATAAGCCTCCCCCAAAAGCATGCAACATAAAGAAAATAAAACAATGATAATAAATATTATATGTTTTTCTGTAAGAAGATGAAAATTTTAGTAGACATTTATTTGAGTCCATCAAAAGCTTAGATACAATTTTGTGAAATGGAAGTAGAGGGCATATTAAGTAAATAGATTGAAACACAACAATAATAAACAGGTTATTTATGAAAAAAGAGAAGAAATATAAGAAAACTTAAAATGAAAGAGCAAAATAAAAATCTATATTCAATATGGTAAGGAACAGGTTGAACTTTTTATAAAGCTACAAATGAGGATCAGGGAACAACTATTCCAAAGTGCCACAGAAAATGACAAAAAATGAAAACAGTAAGTGAAGATAATTAACGCAAGAAGCGAAGAAAAGACACTAGAACAATAGGAACAAAATAAAAGTCTTAGATATAATTAAAGAAAACTTTTCTGATTTGAAGAGTAAGTGAATTTGGGCTTAAAACATGTCTTTATGCTTGATGATCAAAGATTTTTCCACAATATATATATATTTTTTTAACATAAAAGAACATCTTGCAAGTGTTTTAGCAGGAAGAAATATACTTTACCAACAACAACAAAATGAAGCTACTATATTTTCTTTATAACTCTAAACATTGAAAGAAACTCTACAGGATATTATTACTAATAACATGGTAATTTAAGAATTCTATGGTGTACTAGTGTGTCATTGACCCACAAAGCAACAGAGAATTCTCAGAAGTATGAGAAGTTTTAAAATTTAAATTCTTAAGTAAACTAGGCAAATAAAGATTCATCTTTCACACAAATAAGTCAAAACCATAAATTCAGAAAGGCAAAACTGAATAGAAAGACCAGAAATGAGTAATAAAATCAATTAGATTACAAATTCTGTGAGATCATTACATCCTTTTGCTGAGTTTTTTTTTTTTTAATTTAGTATGGACACAATGCCTGAAATAGCGGAGTTGCTCATAAAAGTAGTAAATATGTAAAATGATTCAAATATTTAAAATGTAGCTACAAAGTAAAATTCAAGCAAATTTTTTTAAATACTCATTATTTATTCTTAATAATGTGCAAAAATAGTCTAGGTTTACCAATAGATCAGCTTATCAAAGACTCGAAGATAGGTAAAGGACCAGAGCAATGGAATTATTACATATCAATAAATGTATTTTATGTTTCTTTGATAATGAGATAATACACTTAAATATTAATTTTATAAACTTGAACAGCACTTGCAAATAGAACTAAGAACAGAACTTCAGGGGCACAGTGGCTCATGCCTATAATCCCAGCAATTTGGGAGGCTGAAGTGAGAGGCTAGCCTGAGCCCACAGGTTCAAGACCTGCCTGGGCAGCTTGTTGAGACCCTATCTCTACAATAAATCTAAAAATTAGCTGGGTGTGGTAGGGCATGACAGTAGTTCCAGCTACTTGGAAGGCTGAGGCAGAAGGATCACCTGAGCCCAGCAGCTTGAGGCTGTGGTGGATGTGAGCGTTCCACTGCACTCCAGTCTGAGTGAAAGAGTGAGACTTCAACTCAAAAAAAACCCCAAAAAAACAAAAACCAGAACTTTGACCTCCTAAATTTTACAGGTGATAAACATGTAAAATATTATGTAACCCAGCATGAACCCAATAAAGACAAAAAAAGAGAACAAAGTTAAGTGAATAAGATCATCTATAACAAAAAATACAAATCAAACTATCAAGTAGCTCTATATGACATATCCTCTGTATAAAATCAAATCCCATTTCATGTGATTTTTCAAAAACACTGCCTCAAACAAAATAACCTGGAATGTAAAGGTGGAAAGACACAAAAGTTTTCCCCTAACAATACATTAATTAAGCCTGCAAGCTCTAGTGCTACCAAAAAAATAATAATAATAATCCAAGACAAACTGCACTCAATAAGGACAAATTTTATGAGAGAAAGTGAGCAATAGAGAAGAACACACACTCCATAAGTTCAGGGATCCAAGCTGGTGAGTTTACTGAGTATCCCGAGTACCAGAAACAGTTCTGGCACGGAGGAAGTTCATGAAATAAATGCTGTGGGCACCCCAGACCGCAGAACCCCACCCCTGATGACGTCCTCACCCCAGCAGCTGCAGGCGGTGTCACAGCACCTCTGATTTCCTTTTAGAACTAGCTCCCAGCTTAACAGAGCCGCTCTGACCAAGGTCATGCCTCCTTCCTTGTGTGTGCCAGACCCGGTAGAATGGATACCATCTACTTGCTTCTGACAGGAGAAGGTGGATCAGAAGTATTAGAAGCAATAACAAAATCTAAATGGAATAATGATTCTCTTGCCTTTAATTTTGCATGTGTTTTTCACATGATTGCCGCTAGTGTCCTTGCAGCCCCTAATTGTATATTTTTACTTCTTCTTTAAAGATAACTATGTATGTAATGTCAAATTTAGTTTAAGTTTTTAAAAAATCCATTGTACAGAGACTATACCTTCTACCTTCCAGTTTAAAAAATTTTTTTAAGATTGTCTGTGGCCCAGAATGGAAACTACTTTTTAAAATCTTCCTTAGTGCTGGAAAAGAAGCAACATTAATTACATGTGAGAGTGACTGAAAGACATCCTCAGAGATGTGCACTTCAGAAATATGCCTCCCCTACATATTAGCACAAGCAAAATCACTGCACACCTTCATGTTACAAAAATTAGAACAAGCTCTAAATCTCTAGAATAACTCGTGGCTATTCACAAATGCTGCATTAGGGGCTATGCTTTGTTTTCATATGTTTGAACAGATGATTTCTAGCTCTAATTCTTATGCAGTAAAGAAAGGAATAACACAAATGACACCAAACAGCCTGAACTGAGCCAAAAGCAAACACAAAATTCTCGAAATTAGAAACAAGGTTCTGATTCCTCTGGGGAAAACCCACTGTGTGTGTCATGCTCAGAGTTGCGACATTACATATCACCAGGGGACATAATTCACATTGCATTCAACTTGTATTCTTTTGTGACTTTGTTTTCCTTCCATAATGCAAAAATCTTCCACGTCTCTAAATTCATTCTATGTGCTGTATGCAACAATTTGCATACAGTTGATTTTATCTAAGACAGATGCCATATATTAGAAGGATAATCTATACTTGTGCAATGAAGTGAGAAAAATGGCATTACCTTTGTTTTCTAGCTAAGACTAGGAGACTTTGCCATAAGTACAGAGAAGGAGATAGACACAAGAATAAAACCAAGAATGATCATGACGATGAATTCCTTTTTCCAACCAATAACAGAGCTAACAGTCAATAAAACATTGTCAATATTCAGCGTAGTGAGAGATTGTAACGTGTTGTTTAAGTTTCCTTAACTGCTTTAGCCAGTATCTGCACCCATGTCTACTGTCTTCTGCATCAACGGAGGACGTGTTTTGTGTTTTACATTATGTCTAGACTAATCCTTCTGCCTGTGCTTCACATATCAACCCCAGCCCATTCACCCCATTTCAGTGATTTTCCACTTTCTTGCCTGTCTCTGGGACAGACACCATAGGCTGACAAATTCCATCACCTGTCCGATTCTCCATTCTCCTGTGTTTCTCCTCTAGGGACTATACAAGCTTCCCCTCCTCCCTTTCAGTACGAGTTAGTCCGTGACAGTTCTGGTCAATGCGCTATAGAAGAATTTGCCAGGTGCCATTTTCCCTGCCCCCCTTCCTCCTGCCTGGATATAGCAAGCATGTGATTATGAGGCCACAAGCAAGAGCAAAAAGGGAGCACATCACGAGATGAAGCAGAAGGCTAGAGGAAATTGGATTCCACTGGTGTGGTCGAGCTTCAGCAATCCTTACCTCTGGACATCCTGTGTGAGAAGAAAAGCTTTATTTCTTTTATAAAAAGTAAGTCTCATTTTCTGTTATTTGGAGACAAAAGTATTCCTATCTGCTACGCTCCCTCTCCTTTACTTTCCACATCCAGTCCTCAGTTCCTGTCACTTCTGCTGTCTCACAAATTCAGTGTTGCTCTGTAGCTCCATCATAATGGTTGAGTTGAGGCTAGTGCTACTTCCTGCTTTCATTTCTTGGAGAGTTCTCGTCTCCCTGCCTGTGGTCTCGGATCCCACTCAATCCACCCTCATATCACCAGGGCCTCTGAATTATTTTCAATAGGAAGCTGAAGATTATTATGATGGTACAAGAGACTTTTAAAACTGCATTTCACCCGGGCTCGGTGGCTCAGCCTGTAATCCCGCACTTTGGGAGGCTGAGGTGAGTGGATTGCCTGAGCCCGTGGGTTCGAGACCCGCCTGGGCAACTTGGCGAGACCTCATCTCTACAATAAATCAAAAAAAAATCAGCTGGGCGTGGTAGCGCATGCCTGTAATTCCGGCTACTCAGAAGGCTGAGGCGGAAGGATCGCCAGAACCCAGCGAGTCAAGGCTGCGGTGGCCGGGAGCGGCCACTGCACTCCAGTCTGGGTGACAGAGTGAGACTCCAACTCAAAAATAAATAAATAAATAAACAAATAAATAAAAATAATAAAACTGTATTTCGACTCTCTGTTCAGCTTCATACTCATCAAAATGCTACCCAGCCCTACACTTCAGTGTGCCACCCTAGCCTCACATGCCATCACGGTTCCATACTGTCCTGCGTGTTCAGCCAGGAGGGCCATGATGATCATTCCCCTATGCCTTGGCCTCATGCTGCTGCTCTAATGGATCCTTTATATCAGGGGTCCCCCTCAGGTCCCAGACCCGTACAGGTCCATGGCTTGTCAGGAACCGGCAACACAGCAAGAGGCGATCAGTGGAGGAGGGGAGCTCTGCCTTCTGTCGCATCAGTGGGGACATTCAGTTCTCACAGGTGTGAAAACCTTATTGTGAACTGCACAGGTGAGAAAACTAGGTTTGTACACTTCTTAAGAGACTCTGATGCCTGACCATCCCCCTCCCAACCCCTGTGGAAAAAGCATCTTCTCTGAATGCAGTCCTAGATGCCAAAAGGTTGGAGACTGCTACTCTTTCAGTCTTTCAAGAGCAGCGAAGTCTTGTTCCATGCTGGACTTTGGGTATCAGTAACACACGTCTACCTGCCCACCAGGCTTGGCGTCATATTGTCATTGTTGCTGTATTAAGAATACCTGTTTATTGTCTAACTTTATCAGCTGGCTCTTTTGATAAGTTAGAACTCATTTATTTTTCTCACGCACACTGCACAATGGCTGACATATGTCAATGTTCAATAAATGTTAGAAAAACTGACTGACTAGAACATTTGACGGTAATGTAAAGTGATTCTAATTATATAGGTATAATGGTCTAACTCTGTCAATAGTCTACATTTAAAGTTTTCTTTTCTTTTCTTTTCTTTTTGAGCTAGAATCCCACTCTGTCGCCTAGGCTGGAGTGCAGTGGCATGACGCTCCCGGCCACCACAGCCTCGACCCGCTGGGCTCCGGCGATCCTTCAACCTCAGCCTTCCAAGTAGTTGGAACTACAGGCATGCACCACCATGCCCGGCTAATTTTTTGATTTATTGTAGAAACAAGGTTTCGCCAAGTTGCCCGGGCTGGTCTTGAACCCCCCGGGCTCAGGCAACCCTCTCGCCTTGGCCTCCCAAAGTGCTGGGATTACAAGCTGAGCCACCACACCCGGCCATTTAAATTGATTCTAATTATATAGGCATAATTATCTGACTATATCAATATTCTACCTTAAAATTTTTCTTCTTAGCTTCCCAGAGTAAATTTGCATCTATTCATACTTCCTTAATACTACATCTTTATGCAAAAGTGTGGGTAGCACAAATATCAACTTACCCTGTGTGGTAGGCAAGGAACTGAGATACATTGAGGAAGCATGGCTTACATATTATAACAGAAGTAAATATTAAAAACCAGGCTTCGAGTCTTTCCTTTGCATGTTTTCACTGTTATACAGGATAGCTTTCTAAATGCTACAGAAGAAAACTAAAAATACTTTTTAAGTAATGTCATAGAAACATTCATTATTTGTCACAAGCGTTAAAAATGGGATGTCAAATAAAATGTCATTCTTTTAATTACACCAATATGTAGCTACCTTTATTTTAGAGAAATTTCTGATATTGACTTTCTCTTATTTACTGGCAGAAGGGAGATCGGTAAAGATTTGTCATTCAATTACAGCTCTTACTTTAGGGGACAAAAAGTGTATAGCTCCTTAATATTATCTTGGTTTTACAACAATTAATACCTAAGAAAATATTATCAGATACAGAAACAAAATTAGACTCCTCTTAAGAGGCCCGCCTCTGCCTGGATTATTGCAATAACCTCCTACACCACCCTGCTTCCCAACAGTCCTTCTTAAAGAGTAGCCAGAGTGCTCTTGTTCAAATGTGTATTTGATCGTGTCATGCTTTAGCCAAAGTCCCTCCAATGACTACCATTTGTCCCTGAGTAAATGTCAGAATTCTCTTAAAGTCTTCAATGGCCATATACAATCTGGCCTCACATTTCTGCTCTAATCTCATTATTTTCATTCCAAATTGTTAATTCTGCTCCAGGTATGGGGCATCCCTACTTTAGAATAGCCCAGATGTATGCCCACCTCGGGGCCTGTGCACAGGCAGGTATCTCTTCATGGAGCCTTCACCTGAAGGGTATGACCGTTTCCTTAACTTCTGGCTTTTGCTCAAATGTCAACTTAGCCACCACCACAGTGGAATTGCAACCACCGTCCCAAACATCTTTTCATAATGAGACAGTATTTATTACCTGTTAAAATGTGACACACTTTACTCTTTATTAAAAGTTAGTTTACCTTTTGTATCTCCTCCCAAATGTAAGTTTCATAAGGGCAGGGAGTGTAATCCCTTTGCTGTACTGATGTGGTCTCAAAGCCCAGAATAATGTCTGGAACATAGTAGATGTTCAATAACTTTCAACGAATGCGTAAGAAATTAAAGTATAGAATTCAGAAGACAAAATGAAAGTTGTATGGCTCAATACAATCTAATGCAAAATGTTAGACTAGTATGCCACTCTGGAAAAACTAGAAAAAAGATGGTACATTGTTCTATTTAATAAATTAAAAACTGAAAACATTGAGACCTATATCTCCTTCCATTGCTTTCTGAAAATTTTAAGGAGTGGCTCCCCTAATATTCCCAGTGAATATTTGCTCAACCTGTGATATTGAAACTTCGTTCCACGGGACTGCAGCAGCAGCACCATCTGGAAGCTTGCTGGAAGTGCGGGATCTTATTTCTACCCCAGACAAATCACAATCAGCAATTGCATGTTGAGAAGCAAGAGTAACCTAATAACTCCGTCCTGTCTATGTGGGCTACCAGTGGTCTCGGAGCAGTGGTGTGGGACAGGGTGGCAGGTCACTGTGGGAGCAGCCCGTTGTTTAGAACTTAGGCCCCTACCACTTCCAAATGATTAGAAAGGAGGAGGATCGTATCATTGGCGTTGCTTAGAAGTGTTGGTGCACACGATCAATAATAAGCAACACTGATATCGCTCAGTTTCATTGTTTGTACATTCTCTGTAGGCGACCTGCTGTTCCTTTATTGCTTACACCTACGCCGGGCCAGCCCCACCACCCTGTGTCCTGGCTTATGGAATACTGTAAGTTGTTGTAAACGTGTTTCTTTTTGTTTTTTTTTTTTTGTTATTTTTTTTTTTGAGTTGGAGTCTCACTCTGCCGCCCAGACTGGAGTGCAGTGGCCGCTCCCGGCCACTGCAGCCTCGACCTGCTGGACTCCAGCGATCCTTCTGCCTCAGCCTTCCAAGTGGCAGAATCATAGGCGCGTGCTCCCACGCCCTGCTAATGTTTTGATTTATTGTAGAGACGAGGTCTTGCCAAGTTGCCCAGGCAGGTCTTGAACTCTCGGGCTCAGGCCATTCACTCACCTCAGCCTCCCAAAGCGCGGGATGACAGGCTGAGCCACCGAGCCCGGCTTTCTTTTGTCATATTATTCCCCAAACATTTAAAATAAGTTATTCATTGTGGATAAAAAAATAGCCATGATGGGACAGACTATCTTCCAAAAATGATCCAACAGCATGCAAATGGTGAGCAAGACTGCACAGGGCAGGGTGTTTTTCCAAACATTTTTTTTTGGAGAGAAAGCAGGACATTGAGGACAGAAAAGCTCCCATAGCCGGAGGGGACCAGAAGGGGTAGCTCCCCCCACCTCCAAACATCTTTACTTTCACCTGAAGGTTCACAAAGCTCGTTGCATAACAATGTCAGTTTCCAGGTCCATCGAGGTGATTGAGTCTTGGTGAGCAAATGTTAGAGCAGTCAATTTATCTGCTATTTGCAACCTAGACTTTTGTTTGGCCTCTTCGGCAGCACTCCGTGCCCCGCCCTGTTTCTAGGGGTGCATGTCAAACAGAAAGGGGGAATGGAGGAGGCAAGGAGTGGTGAATCTCACAGGATTTGCCTCTGTTTCACAAGCCTCCGTGATTTTGCTTTGCTGTTGTTGTTGTTGTTGTCCACAAAGAGGACGGAAGCAGCTGTTTTGAAACATTTAAAAACTGCGCTCACCCTTGATGAGCAAAATAGACTTCCAAGGCATTTTTTTATGCCATGTAAAAAGGTTTTTGGAAATCAGGAAAAAAAGTTAATTTTACTCAGTTCTTTTTCAGCCCTCATGCATTTGCAGCCAGTCACATTTCCTTTTTAAATCAAGTTGAGGAAATTCATTGCTTGTGGAGAGTAAAACGAATCGCGCTTTCAAGAACATGAAGGAAGCAGCCAGTGTGCACGCTTTTCAACCCAGCATGGTCAGCACTTTCCACCTCTGGAGGCAAAGAGAAGGTGCTGTGTTTTAGAGGAACGCTTCCTTGTGTGAACTCGACTCCAGGGGAAGCTATCGGGGACGAAAGGCCAGTTCTGTCGCTACCATCTCAGCCATTTCTGTCTCCTAAAATCCCTCCATCATAATGTGGGATTGAACCGTGAGATACGTTTCAGAGAGAATTATAGATGTGGGCTAGTCATCTTTGCTTTCCGCACGATATCCATCATCAAGAATTTATGTGTGACTTTTTTGTATTTCAAAGAGGCTCCTTCATCCTCCTCTTATCTCACCCTGCATTTTATAACTAGAAGAAGAGTCTCATCAACACAGTGCTGACGGTAGAGGAGTGAATGAAACGTGTTGCCCAATTAGCCTATCACCTAAGTTTCCTCAACAAAACCAGTGGAGGGAACACAGTGGGAATCTAAAATTGATTTCCAATTTGTGTTACAGTCATCACTGAAGAATATTGTCTAAAACGTGAAGAATTGTGCTGATGATCCTTTCTTGTCATTGTTAGAGGCCAGCACCTGAAGAAGAATCAGGGATGAGACACCGTGCATAACGTAAATAACTTTGACCAGA
This sequence comes from Carlito syrichta, assembly GCF_000164805.1. Lineage (NCBI taxonomy): Eukaryota > Metazoa > Chordata > Mammalia > Primates > Tarsiidae > Carlito > Carlito syrichta. Next base: position 349,299 of record NW_007252321.1, read on the forward strand.
AAACATTTGTTTGAGGTTAGTCCAAATCAGAGTTGGTCTTCCTGGAAAGACCAGGGGAAAGGCTGACTGTTTTGTGAAACTGAACAGGTGACTTCCAGTTATGGCAGCTATGAATTATTATGTGACTCAGAAAATGATTTTATGCAAATGATAGATCATCAGAACTTGTTTACAGTGGAATAAAGAATGAAGGATGTAATATGAGAATTTTATAGACTTGTCAAGAATGGTGGCTGAATTAACTAATAAATGTTTTGTTTTATTATAAACATTTCCACTAAAAAACAGTAATATATGGATTTTCACTGAACTATTATAAATTTTAAGCCCAGGCTTATAATAACATAAACTCTCTCGCTCAAGTTTTTTATGCCACAAGTAGAATTAAGAACCAACTAGGAGAGGCACGTCAGGACCATGTCCTTGTATTTGTTGGAGGGTAGGGCACCTGGCAAGGAGACTCAACACACACATTTTTTCCACCTGGAGCTTATAATCTAGTGCAGTAAATAAGACTAAATGCTAAAATGTAACAAAATCACAAGAACTGTTTATGATTGCTATCAGTCTGATTGCAGATAATAAATGCTATAGTATTTAGAGTTACACAGTTCTTTGATTAAAGGTGAAGTCAAAGCTCCAGTCAGACACATTGATGAAAAAAGCACTGCTGACATCCTTCGAATCTCAAAAAGTTTGCATTTTTTAAGGACTTGGGAACAACAGTCTGAGGCTAACGTCTTAGAGGAGATCAGCAAAAACAAGAGAGTAGCATAAGGCCTAAGAATCTTCCTTCCGTATCTCTTTTCTACCAAATAAATGCTACTTCCGATGTGTTATCTGGCTAATATAAGGGGCGTTTGTCACATCTTCAGCTGCTTCCTCAGTGGCCTTTATTGATGTTTCCATTCCCCCCGAAATTCTCATTGAGTCTGTCTTTGGAGTGAAACTTGGAGCTCACAAGCCCTGATGAGAAGCCTATGTTCGGTTGTGAAGAAAAGCTGTTTTGGACCTCACAGCCGAATCCACAACTTTAGGACGAGTCTTGTCAAACACTAGTGGATGAAGCAGGAAGGACTAATGCTAAAATATCCGCCAAGGTGTAACCAAACATCAACAGAAGCAAGCACTCCAGCGTCAACAGACAGAGGCAGTGCACACGGCACAAAAGTGTCTTCACCACCTGCATGCCTTGCGTGTTTATTCACCATCCATTGAACAACTATGACTGAGGGCCGGCTCTGTTCTAGACTTAAGAGATAAACAGTGTACTAAAGAGGCGATGTCTCTGCCTCCTGGGCTTGCATTCTAGTAGGAAAGGCGAGGAATATGTCAACAGAACAAATATACACTCTGCTAGATGATTCTAAATTGCAAGAATAAAGTTATGGCAAAATAGGAGTAAGAGGGACAGACACGAGTGCAACATGGTACATAAGATTTTCAGGGACGTTTTTCTGGTAAGGTGATATGTGACCAGGTCTGGATGAGAAAAGCACGCAAGAAAATGGGGAAAAGATATTCTGGGTGGGGATGAAAGCCCATTCTGTGGCCACGAATGAAGCCACGGTGAGTTTGGCAAGTTTGAAGAAGAGAGAGAGGACCAGTGTGGTTGGGTAGAGCGAGCCTCAGAAACAGGGTGGGAAATGAGATCAGAAAGGCAAGAGAGAGTGGGCAGAAAGCGGATCACGGGCATTTTAGAAGAGCTTCCCTCGGCCCAAACTACACTGAAAGAATTAACTAAGAATCTACACCACACTGGCAGATAGGAACATCGGGATAAATGCGTACATGCCTCTATCTTCCCAGAGTTGACGATAGTGAGACTGAGACAAACAAGGACAAAATTCAAACGCAATGAAATCTGGTTTTTTTTCTAGCTATAAGCTGGAGTTTCTAGGGCACACTCTACATAAACTTTTCTGGCGCAATCATGGAAGGCTAGTTAGAGACATGGTGCATAGGTTGAATTTTAAGAGAAAATCAGAGTTCATGAGGTGACCAGTGAGAAGAAAAGCATTCCAGACTGCCTGAATGGTTTATTTAAAAGTAGAAAGGCATAGGAAAGCATTGCAAATTGAACCTGAGCAGCATAGTGGAAAAGCAAATAGCACTGGAGCCAGACAACGGTGTGAATGTTATCTCTAAAACAGAGAACGTCATTTAATCGCCCCTTAGAAAGGGATTAATCCTCGTGCCTACCCTGTAGAATCATTGTGATGTTTAGTGATACTCCATGTAAAGTGCTTGGTTTCTATTGCATGGACAGTAAATCCTAGTCATGGTTTTCACCCAGAAAACTCTAGTCTTGACAATAGATACAGGGTTGGTTTTACTCTTTGGTTCTCAGAGTTTGTTCAGAATCTGAAACGGAGTGGACACTCAACGGATATTTGGCATAGAATGAATGAGCCGGCACGGTTACTATTTTCTTTCGATTTCAGCAATCCAGGTGATGGAAGATAAAGAACTAAAGCTCTGGCAGGGGAAATAGGCAATAGGAGAGAGAATCCAGGGACACTTAGCGATAAAACTAAGAATTTGTTACGAGTTGGATGAGGGGAAACAACTGAGCGGTAGGAAGAATTTTAATGACAGGATAACCAGGAGTAATCTGAGCTGCTTTGGATTACACAGGGAGATAAAAATATGAGGTCAAGATGATTTGGTAATTTTGGGATACCTCTAGCCCTCGGAGCTTTGTTAGTCAGTTGAAGGACAAGTGAGGTAATTTCGTGAGCAGTAATTAAAGCCCCTTTGCAGATGAAGTTTGGTAGGTGAACTGCCACAGAGGAGAAGGAAGAGGGACAAGAATGCATCCCAGATTCGTATCAGCATTTAAAAGGGAAACATAGTCTCATGACTTCGTAGAGCATTTAGGAGAATCATGAGAAACTGAAGTCACTTCATAATTTGCTTTTCTGTGTGTTTTCAGAAAATCAACGCAAAGCATAGTTTATTATCACTTAAGTATTCTCTCACTAAAGCACTCGCTAATTTAAATCTCCTTAATGCCACAAACTCTAAAAGCCAGGAATGGTGTGTGAGAAATGATCAATGACAGTAAGACTCATAACTCAAAGTTCTATTTGGTTTCTATGATGTAAACGTCAGGAGATCGTTCTTTGTCACTTTCACATTGTGTGTACAATGTAGTATCATTTCATAGTAATGAACAGACAACTCAGATAAGTGATATCGTTGACCAACAGTTTCCCTAGCAGGTACCATGCAGATCAGTGGTCCCCAGATTTTTTGGCATCAGGGACCAGTTTCTGGAAGACAATAACTCCCCAGACCAGGGAATGGGGAGAATTGCTCCGGGATGATTCCAACACATCACATTCATTGTGCACATTTGATTTCTATTATTATTACAGGGCCATATGTCATGAAATAACGATACAACTTACCATTGAAAAGGAAAGAGGCACGGAGGGAAGTGGTAAATAAAATAATGGGTAGGCCACATGTGGACTAAAATAAGTGTCGGATTCTGACTTAAAACCTGCCACCTGTACACTGGAAATCCATCAGCTCATGAGTAGGGCTTTGATGTGAGTCTGCAAGCAATAAAAATAAAAAATAGGGCTATGACGGTCTCTGCACAATCAAACCTCACTGCTCATGCTCATCTGTATTGGCAGCCACTCCCTGGCACTGCCACCCCCTCCTCAGCTCCGGCTCAGAGCAGCCAGCCTGAGATTCTCACAGGGAGCGTGCAACTTAGATCCCTCGCGTGCACAGCTCACAACTAGGCTCCCGCTCCTTTGGGAATCTAATGCTGCTGTTGATATCTGGCAGGAGGCCGAGCTCAGGCGGTCATACAAGCCCCTGGGAGTGGCTGTAAGTACAGATGAAGCTTCACCCCCTTGCTGGCCTCTCACCTCTTGCCATGCGGTCGAGTTTCAAACAGGCCATGGACTGGTGTTGGGGACCCCTGATTTAGATCATCTGCTCGTTTTCAACCTTTTTTCGATTATAACACTTAATATCTTTATTGTGTTCTCATTAAGCTTGACTACACTGATGTGAATCTGGATAAGGCAGTCACTAACACAATTTTACAAAATTGAAAAATCTGTAGCCTAGATACCAACTCTCTCGTCATAGCATTCATTCGGTAATTTCCTCAGTTGCTTAAAAGCTATCTTTATTCTTGAAATGCATATTTTTCTATATTGCTTTAGTTGATTATAATTTGGTATTTCAATGAATTGAGACTAAAATTCATGACACGCGATTGTTTCACTGTTGAGTGTCTGCTATGGGAGTGTAAGCAGACAGTCCAGATTCGCTTGAAAAGTACAATGCTGAAGTGATCATAGTAATGCGATCCCAATATTTCCAAGCATGATTTTTGCAAAAGCATGGTACTGAAAAGCTCAGATACCAGGGAAAGTAAACGAAAGCGTCTTGATGCAAAGGCTGCAGTTGCCGACCTAGTATTCATTTTGACATCAGAGTAAAAGTACAAGCACTATATGCTCAAATGTCATAAACTGCTGACTAAATCAGCCAAGAATGACATACCAAGTGGATGAAGGGTCTTTATTTATGTATTCTATAGTAAAAGAAAATTTTCCAGTTACTGCCAATTATGCATTATACATGCTAATTACAAATGAACATATACAAGTAAAAACAGATCTTGATTGGCTAAAAATGGAGAAGAAAATAATATTTAATTGACCTATAGTAAAAGCAGAAGGAAACATAAAAGGAGAGTGTATAAGCAATTAAACAAATGGGAAGTGAGTAACAAATTGTGATTTAGGAAAAAATTTGAAACAAACTTCATTAACAAAGGCTAAAAAAGAAAATCAGGCCCTGAATAACTAAATATTTCAAAAAAATGTTTTTCACCTTGGAGACTTCAAATTAAATACTAAAAGTTTTTTATTAATCTCAGGGAAATAGAATTGGGTCTTCCATTGTAAAGGGAAGTATCTAACATAGTATTATTTTCCCTGAGAACAATAAGGCATTAAAGCTCGTTATAAACATCACTGAATGAACTTAAAGAAGTGTAGTTATACCACCAAAGTGACCTTTGCTCCTCTACAAAGGAAGATAATATAAGGAAGGGAAAATAAGGGCAATTTTTGCTCACAAATGTCCGCTGAAAAACTAGAAACTCAAGAAGGCCAAAAGAGGAAGAATTTGCATACCCATATGAGGTTAACAGGTTTTCTAAATTTAATCCAGAAAAAAGCTTTCCTGCTTAAACTGCATATCTCCAGTTCCTAGAAAAATATCTAAATGCGGATGGAAAATGTTTTTCTCATGGCCACAGTGGCTGGGAAAGAAGAGTAACCTGTGAGAACTGAAACCAAAATAGAAAAAACGGTTTCTAGAGTCATTTTTCTTTTCTGAAGAGAAACTTGAACCTGAGGCACTGGAGTACTCTTCCACAATTGCATGCAGTGGGGTTGGTGAGATAACAGGACCAAGTGAGTGATTTGCAGGGGAGAAGAACTACTGACCAAAGAGTGGAAAGCCAAGTGTGAAGCATGTAATGCGTGTGCCATGACGTCACCCAAATTTAAGTACATATTCTAAACACCACCAAATGCCAAAATGGATTGATTTCCTGAAAGCGAGATGGGGACAGGGAACACTTCTGTGTCAGATTTGACCCAAGAGAGAGGTATGCCCTAAGTATTATCTTGAAAATAACTATAAATTATAAAATGCATCAATAAGAAGACCCAGTGATTGAACCAAAGCCGGCAGGATTTGGATGAGAGAAATAACCTGGAGCTGAAAATAAGCAGAGCATATATCGCAGCTTCACTCTGGAAAAAGCCGAGTCACGGCACAGGAGGCACCAGCTGCTGAAATTTTAACAAAAACACGTGTCTTTCAGGCCAAAGGGCCCAGAGGGAGGGGCCTGGGCCCAGTCAGGGTCCCTGAGGTCTTTTATGGTTTATGTTTTTGCCTGCCTTCTGTAGAAGACACTGTTTCCTACCCATTTTCTCAAATTTTCTCCCCTCTTTTATTTTACCTAGGAAGCTTACACTTTTAAATTTAGACTATGAATATACATGCACATCCACATATGCATACACATACAGACATATACTGGTATTTTATCTTATTCTTTTATAAGTTTTTTATTTTAAAGATGTGGGGTAGGAGTACAATTCAGTTTTAGGTACACAAATGTTCTTTATACAGGTACCCTTGTCGATGAGATGTGCATCTCTGTCCCCTGGTAGTTTTCCACTACTTCCAATCTGCCCCCCTCCCCTCCGCCAGCAGTTTCCCACTACAGTCGATCCCTTTCTTATCATATTATGATAATTGTTCAAGGTCCACTTATGAGTGAAAATTATTATTGCTTTCCTGAAAGAAAGAACACGTGGTACTCAGTTCTTTGTTTTTGTGATAGACCACTCAGAATTATGGACTCTAAGTCCATGCAAGTTGCTGTAAAGTTTACAATTTTGTCCTTCTTTATGGCTGTGGCATATTCCATTGCGTACATGCACCACACTTTTTAATTCAATCATCTTTCAATGGGCAGCACGATTGGTTCTATGTTTTGGCGATCGTGAAGAATGCTGCAATCAACATGCGTGTGTAGGTATCTTTTTCATAGAGTGATTTGAGTTCCTCTGGGTATAGTTCCAGAAGGGGGATTTTGGGATTGTATGGAAGGTTGATTTTTTAGACCTTTTAGGAATCACCAAACTGTTTTCCGCAGAAGTTGTACAAGTTTACACTCCCACCAACAGTGTAGAAGTGTTCCCTTTTCCCTGCATCCTCTCCAGCCTCTGTTGTTTCTTGACTTGTTGATGACGGCCATTTTGACTGGAGTTAGGTGGTGCCTCAGTGTGGTTTTAATTTGCATTTCTTTGATGACTAGTGAGGCTGAGCATTTCTTCATGTGTCTGTTGGCTGCTCGTACGTCTTCTTTTGAGAACTGTCTATTCATATCTTTTGCCCACCTTGTAATGAGGCTCTTTGTTTTTTTCTTTTTGGCATGTTTGAGTTGCTTGTAGATCCTGGATGTTAAGCCTTTGTCAGATACACAGTGGGCAAATACTTTTTCTCAGTCTGTGGTCTGTCTCCCCGCTCTCTCAGTGGTTTCTTTTACTTTACAGAACCTTTTCAGTTTGATGAGGCCCCATTTAGCTATCTTATCTCTTATGGCATAGGCATTTGGGTTTTGATTAGGAATTGGTTGCCAGTTCCAATATCCGTAAGGGTGTCTCCTGCATTTTCTAAAGTTCGTGCAGTTTGAGGTTTTATATTTAGGTCTTTGATCCATTTAGAGTTGATTTTTGTGTATGGTGATAGGTACGAGTTTGGGTTTTTTTGTTTGTTTGTTTTAGATTAGAAAATATAGTTTGGCCAGGCTCAGTGGCTCCAGTCTGTAATCACAGCCCTTTAGGAGGCCGAGGCGAGTGGATTGCCTGAGCCTGAGGGTTCAAGACCAGCTCAGGTAACTTGGCAAGACCTTGTCTCTACAATAAATCAAAACTTAGCCTCACATGGTAGCATGCGCCTATAATTCCAGCTACTTGAAAGGCTGAGGCAGATGAATCACTGGAGCCTAGCAAGTCGATGCTGGAGTGGCCGTGAGTGTGCCACTATACTCCAGCCTGGGCAATGGAGTGAGGCTCCAACTCAACAAAAAAAAGAGAAAATATAGTTTATTTAGAAAGTGATTAGAAAGAGAGAGAGAAAGAGGTGATTCATCTCCCCAAGGAAGGGGAGGGAACCAAAGCGTAAGAAAACATGGCCACACCATAGCTTAGCAAGGCAAATGGCTGGGTCTTGTTTCAATCTTCTGCATGTGGTCAGCCAGTTTTCCCAGCACCACTTACTGAATAAGTTCTCCTCTCCCCAGTGGGTGTCGGTGGAGACTTTGTCGACGATGGTTGACAAATCGAGGTTTTGATTCCAGAATCTCTGTTCTATTCCATTGGTCCATATGCCTGTTCTTGTACCAATACCAGACTGCTTTGATTATTGTAGCCTTATAATCAAGTATAAAGTCTGGTAGTGTGAAACCTCCCACTTTGTATTTGTTTTGTTTTGGTTTTTTGCTGAGGATTATTTTGGCTATTTGTGTTCATTTATGTTTCCATATGCATTTCTGTATTGTTGTTTCCAGGTCTGAGAAGAATGATGCTGGTAATTTGGCGGGTATTGCATTTAATCTGTAGATTGCTTTAGGTAGGATGGACAGCTTAACAATATTGATTCTTCCTATCCATGAGCATGGAATATTTTTCCATTTGTTTGTTTCATCTTTGATTTCTTTGAGCAATGTTTTATATTTTATGTTGTATAGGTCTTTCACTTCTCTGGTTAGGAGGATGCCAAGGTATTTCATTTTTTTGTGTGGTTATTATGAATGGGATTGTGTTTATATTTGAGATTCTGTTTGTTTACTTTTGGTGTAGAGGAATGCGACTGTCATTTGCACATTTATCTTATATCCTGAGATTTTGCCAAGGTCCTCTATTAGTGCAAGGAGGTTTTTGATAGATTCTCTTGGGTTTTCGAGTTATAGAATCATGTCGTCTGCAAAGAGGAATAACTTAACTTTCTCTTTTCCTATTTGGATACTCCTGATTTCCTTCTCTTGTCTGATTGCTCTTGCTAGGACTTCCAATACTATGTTGAACAGGAGGGATGAGAGTGGGCATCCTTGTCTTGTTCTGTTTTTCAGGGGAAATGGTTCCAATTTCTGTCAGTTTAGCAGTATGTTGGTCATGGGTTTCTCATAGATGGCTCTTACTATTTTGAGATATGTTCGATCTATGCCGAGATGTTTGAGGATTTTTATCAAGAAGGGATGCTGGATTTTATCAGAAGCTTTTTCTGCATCTAATGATATAATCACGTGGTTATTGTTTTTACATCTGTTGACGTACTTAATTACTTTTATGGTCTTGTACATGTTGAACCAGCCCTGCATCCCAGTGATGAAGCCTACTTGGTCATGTTGAGTGATTTTTGAGGTGTGTTGTTGGATCCAGTTTGCTAGAATCTTGTTGAGAATTTTAGCATTTATGTTCATCAAGGATATTGACTTGCAGTTCTATTTCTTTGTTGGATCTTTACCCAGTTTGGGTATCACTGTGATGTTAGCTTTATAAAATGATTTGGGGAGAGTTCCATCTTTCTCAGTTGCCTGGAATACTTTCAATAGGATTGGTATCAGTTCCACCTTGTACTTTTTGTAGAATTCTGCTGGAAAGCCATCTGGTCCAGGGCTTTTTTTTTTGTAGGTAATTTTTTTTATGACACAGTAGATTTCCTGAGTTGTTGTTCGTCTATTTAGGGACTCAATTTTTTCTTGTTCAACCTGGGGAAGTTGTGTGATGTCAGAAAGTCCTAAATTTCATTTAGGTTTTTAAGTTTGCCTCCATACAAGTGTACCTAGTAATCTCTGACAACCTTTTGTATCTCCTCAGGGTCATTGTGACTTGATCTTTTGCATTTCTGATTGTGTTTATTTGGGCTTTTTCTTTCTTTTCTTGGTCAGTCTAGCTAGGGTTCCATCAACCTTGTTTATTCTTTTGAAGAACCACCTTTTTGTTTTGTTTGCTTTTTCCTATTAAATTTTTGTCTTCTATGTTCCATATTTGGGCTTTTATTTTGGTGATCTGGATTCTTCTGCTGAAATTAGGGTTTTGGTGGTCTTGCTTTTCCAGCTTCCTTGGGTGATTTGTTAGGCTGTTAACTTGCCTGACCCAGGGGGTACGTGCTCATTGATGCCCCCAAAGGCAGGTCCATTGACTATGATCTAACTCTGGATCTTGAAATAATATGGTGATCAGGCTCCAGGTTCACCTACAGTCCAAGAACAAGCCTGCTTGCCTAAGGAATTGGAGAGAGACATATGCATCTGTGTCATCCGATACAGGCCTACATACCTTGGTACCAACCATGGAACTTGAAGCATCACTGCTCAGCTGTGGCCCAAGAAATGTCTTGCCTGCCCAGGGCTATATGTAGTGATATGATGGGAGTCTTCAGAGGGGCCTAGCGGGAGCCATGCACATTTTTGTACCTAGTAACAGGCTTGCCATTGGAAGACCCAACTGGAGATCCTGAAGTGGACCCTTGTCTTAGTGCCAGCAAACCAAAGTCCTGGAGGCAGTCCCATCTGCATGGAACCAGGTAGAATCCATGACCACCTTAGCCCCTGGTAATAGGCCAACCAACTGCAAACCCTACGGAAAACCCGGCAATAGCCACATACTCTGGCTCCAACGCCATTCAATTTTAATACTGAAAGAAATTCTATCAGTTCAGGGATTTAGTAGAAAGTCTGTGCCTTCTAAAACAAGTCTATAAAGCCTGGAAGAAGTGTTGCTTCTTTGAATGCACAGACATCAATGCAAGACCACACAGATCACAAATAAGCAGTCAGGCATTACATCACCAAAGTAAACTAGTAAAGCTTTAACAACCAAATGTGGAGAACTGGAGATCAATGAATTGCCTGACAAATAATTAAAATATATTCATCTTAAAGAATCTTAATAAGATACAGAAGAACACAGATACATGACTAAATAAAATCATAAAAGCAGCATACAAACAAAATTAAAAGTTTAATAAAGAAATATATATGATACAAAAGAATCAATCAGAACTTTTGGACCTGAATAATGTAATAACAGAATTGAAAAATTCAATAGATGTCTTAAATAGCAGTCATAATCAAGCAGAACAAAGAATCAGCAAACTCAAAGACAGGTCATTTGAAATTAGAAGAACAAACAGGAAAAAAAGAAATTAAAAAATGAACAGAACTTACAGGACATATGTCACACTATCAAAATAATGGTTATACACTACAGATTTTTAGCAGCAGAAGAGAGAAAGAGGAGAAAAACCTATTTAAAAAATAATGGCTGGAAACTTCCCAAATCTTGAGAGAAATATGGATATCCAGATCCATAAAGTTTAAAGTATGTAAAATAAGACCACCCTAGAGAAGATTACTCCAAGGTACAATATAACAAAAATGTCAAAAGTCAAAGGAAAAGAGATAATTTGGAAAGTAGCAAGTAATATGCAACTCAACACATAAAAGGGACCTCTATAAGACTCTCAGCAGACACTGAACAAGCCAGGAATGAGTGGGATAATACAGTCACAACAGAGAAAAAAATAATAAAATTCTAAACACAAATATTATAACCAGTAAAGCTGCCCTTCAGTAATACAGATAAATAATAGACTATCTAAAAAAGAAATTAAGAAAACATATTTACAATAGCATCAAGGAAAATAAAAGAATTGAAAATAAATCTAACCAAGGAAGTGAAAGATTAGTACCTGAAAGCTAGAGAATATTGATGAAAGAAATTAAAGAGACCAAAATACAAGGAAATATAGCCCATGTTTTTTATTCAAATTAATATTGCTAAAATGTCCATGCTACCCAAAGCAATCTACAGATTCTATGCAATTCTTATTAAAATTCCAATGGTATTTTTCACAGAACTAGAGAAAACAATCCTAAAATTCATATGAATCACAAAAGACTCCAAATAGCCAAAGCAAAGAAAGAAACAGAAGAGAGCACAATTTCAGATTTCAAATTATATTGCAAGACTATAGTAATTAAATAAGGTGCCCACATGAAAACATACACATAGACCAGTGGAACAGAGTAAAGAGCCCAGAAACAAACCATGCATATACAGCCAACAGTCTTTGACAAGGGTGTCAAGAATATACCTTGGGGAAATGGTAGTCTCTTCAATAAATAGCACTGGGAAAACTAGACATCCAAGTGCAAAAATTGAAACTGGATTCCTATTTCATACATAAACAAAATTTAACTCAAAATGTATTAAAGACTTAAATGTAAGACATGACACTACAAAACCATAAAAACTCTTAGAAGAAAACATAGGAAAATGCTCCTTGACGTAATGATCATTAAAATGATTTTTTGGATATAACACCAACAAAGGAAACAACAAAGAAAAATAATAAGAGTGTATCAAACTAAAAAAGCCTCTGCCCAGCAAAGGAAACAATCAATATAATGAAAAGACAATCTACAGAATGAGAGAAAATATTTGCAAACCATCTTTCTGATAGATGTTAATATCCAAAATATATAGAAAGTTATACAACTCAAAAACAAGCAAACAAAAAATACCTTGATTTTGAAAATTGAGCAAAAGATCTGAATAAGCATTTCTGAAAGAAGACTTACAAAAGACCAACAGGTAACAGACATCATTGAACATAGTCAAATATGGAATAATCATTTAAGCAGAACATTTCCCCTTAAATAACAATGGGTAACGTCATTGAAAGGGACCCAATTTAATTTTTGCATATTCAATGATGTTCACATGTGTAATGAAAAACTGTTTAAAATCACTAATCATCAGGGAAACGAAAACCAAAGCCACAATGAGATACTCTCTCACAACTGTTATGATGGTTATTATCAAAAAGACAAAAGATAAGTGTTGGTGAAGCTGTGGAGAAAAGAGAACCCTTGTGCACTGTTGGTGGAAATGTAAATCAATACAGCTATAATAAAAAACAGTGTGCAGGATGTCCAAAAAATTAAAATAGAATGCTAATACGAGATCTGACAATTAAGGTCATGAACTCAGCCTAGAAAAAGTGCTCCATACCTCACTGCTGAATATCACTAGGGTCACCTTTGGAGCACTCCCCTTGGGATGCTATGAACCAATGTCGGCACCTCACCCACCAATTAAAGCCATCTTGGAACTCTTTTTCTGGAATGGCCATCAAAGCTGTCATCATATTACCCTTGATGTCCTGAATGTCATCAAAATGTCTTCCCTTCAATATTTCCCTTAACTTCGGGTAAAGAAAAAAGTCATTGGGGACCAGATCAGGTGAGTAGGGAGTGTGTTCTCATACAGTTGTTTGCTGGCTAAAAACTCCCTCACAGACAGTGCTGTGTGAGCTTGTGCATTGTTGTGATGCAAGAGCTCCTTCAAGACCATTTTTGCACACACCTTTCTCATGCCAAGGTTTTCAGTTAAGATTTTCTTTTTTTTTTTGAGTTGGAGTCTCACTCTGTCACCCAGACTGGAGTGCAGTGGCCGCTCCCGGCCACCGCAGCCTCGCCTGCTGGGCACCGGCGATCCTTCCGCCTCAGCCTTCCGAGTAGCTGGAACTACAGGCGCGTGCTACCACGACCGGCTAATTTTTTGATTTATTGTAGAGATGAGGTCTCGCCAAGTTGCCCAGGCGGGTCCTGAACCCACGGGCTCAGGCCATCCACTCACCTCAGCCTCCCAAAGGTGCGGGATGACAGGCTGAGCCACCGAGCCCAGCTAAGATTTTCTTAATGGTTTCTCTATCAACATCTATTTGGTCTGCTATGCTTCTCACAGTCAGTCGACAATTTTGATGCACAACTCAATGCGTTGTTTTTGTTAGTTCTGTTTGTGGCTGGTTGTCCTGATCTGTCTTCATCAGTGACACTTTCCTTTCCCTCAGAAAATTCACTCGTACGCTGCCGTTTTCAACATGGCCTTATCCCCATTAACTTGGACTAACATGTCCCTGATTTAACTTCCACCCTTGCGAAGTTTAAGAAGAAATTTAATGTTTGATTGTTACTCTAATTCAAACTCCGACATTCTTGCGATGACAGCTCTGATGGCCATTTCGGCAAAAGAGTTCCGAAATTGCTTTGACAGGTGGACTAGGTGCTGGTGTAGGTATATAACTTCCCAAAGGGAGTACTTGGAAGGTGACCATAGTGATATTCAGTAATGAGATGTGTGGCAGCTCAGGATGAGCTTGTGAACTTAATTGTCAGTCCTCATATGTTTAATGATAGCCACAGAAACGAGAGATTTGTTTCAGAGGGGAAAGATTAGATGTATTCATGCTGAAACCCATTTAATAAATATTATGACAGCTTTTGAAATTACGTGAAATGTAATATAAATATTGCACAGTCTTTTTTAAAACAGTTATTTGTTTTGCTATTTCAATTCTTAATTAGATATGCATGAATTGTTAAGGCTGTGGAGATACTTGTATTTGTGTGTCTGTAGGTATTTATGAGAATATTGTTCTGTGTTCCCTTGTTTAGTCCTGGAAAGATCTAGAGAATCCTGTGGTATATTTGCCACCAGTGACAAGAATGAATAGAACATATGAATGTAGGTCTGCTGTCCCCAGTCAAAATCTTTAAGTGGCTGAAGACATCGCAACTTATTCACATATGTTGTTTAAATTTAATTATACTTATTTAGTATCTATTAGAAAGAAAAAAAGTGATTTAAGTCTTAGAAGATGTTTTTCCTCTGAACTATTTTGGGGTGAGTCTGTCATCAGCAAAAAAGATGAAGCCTGAAAAGACCGGCTCTGTGAGAACTGATTTGTCCTTTCTCTAACTTCTAGCATTCCCCTGACTTCCTTTATTTTGCTTCTTTCAACCGTCTACTGCTTCTCTCACTCATTCCACTGTCCTTGATTCTGCATCTTCTAGCCTCTGTCATTGGTGACAAACATGCATTTTCCGTGACTGTACTTCATTGTCTTTTGTAGAAAATCTTTCAAAAAGTAACTCTTCTTTATCTGTGATCAAGGTTTTCTACACAGAGGAAAATAGAGATATTTAAGTTACAGGAAGGTGGCTAGGCTGAAACAGACTATGTTTTCAGAATTGTGAGAACTGCCTTTTCCAAGCTCTTCATGAACTTAGGTTCTCTCGATACTATAATAAATATCTGTGTGCGTGGCTGGGCTTATGGTGAGCTCAGTTCTAGAATGGCATTTTATTGAAATAAATAAATCAGTCCATATGGCAATCATGTTCTAATTAAGTTAGCTCACTTAGACTGACCGTAAAACACTATAAACATAAAGGAATATATGAAATGTGTGTGTGTGTGTGTGTGTGTGTGTGTGTGTATACAATTTGACATCTTTAGAGTTTATTGTTATATTCAGGTGGCTACTTGCCACTATAGAATTATCAGCAAGAAGCAAATTCCAAAAATAAAAAATACCCACATTTCTTACTTCAATCAAAGTTCCTTACATTAAAGCACACTATTCCCTATATAAAGATTAGTCCAACACCCATTATACAAGAATATTTTTTAAAGATGGCAGCTAAACTAAAAACTACCTCCACCTCAAATAAGTATATATGAACTACTCATTTTATTTATATTTTGCCAGCTCAGAAGATTACTACTTAGCAACTGGATATGTATAAAACATATGAACTATATATTATAGTTGGCATATTGGCAGAGTCATCAGATAAATGAACATTTAGATTATTAAATGTCTCCTTGGCTTTTTAAATGTTAACTTGTGTTCCTGTTAGTTTCGAGAGCTTCACAACTGCTGAGCTCATTGCTAATAGTAACATAGGAAACATGATCAATCTGTTTTTTCTTAGAGTTGATTTCCTTCTGAGTTCAAAGCCAACCATCTACAGAGTAGAAAACAATGGTATACATTTCAGTAGCCATGGAAACAGGTACATAGCACATTCTATACAAAATAAACTCTCCAGAATGATAAGTCCCAAGTTTGTATCTCAGTGATTTTGATAGCCAAATAGGTTTAGAAAAATCTTTCCTTCAATGTGAGAATCTCAATATTTGAAAAATATGTATCTCTATATATAGATATATATATGTAATCAAAAGTTAGTGAAGTTGAAAAGAGGATTTGGGACGCAGAAAACCACAGGGAATATTCCTAAATCTGTAATTAACTTGTGTGCGGCCTTCTCCTAGTTACTTAGCTTTTAAGTTTCCGTTTTTCCCATCTGGACAACATTATTTGCCTCCCTTGCTGGAATCTTGTGAAGTTTAATTAATGATTGTGAACCACTTTGACTTCCACAGCTGGAAGATTTTGGAGAAATGCAAATTATTATTGTCATTATTTATTATTTATTGTTTTCTGTCCAAACTTAGTTCCAGTCTGTGCAAACTTACCTGTTTAGCTATGGAGTCAAATTAATAATAAATGCAATGTTAACCCTTCAGCAAATACAAGAATGTTCTAAACAGGAAATAGTTTTTTAAAAGACTATATTATATTTTTATTTCACTCTTCCAGGGAAAACCACATGTTAAAGTTTTTAAACTTGCTGACACCAGCTCCCCTTACAAATCTCTGTTGGTTTCAGCAGGAAACCAGCTTCACCTCAACAGGCTTTCTCCTTCTTTCTGTTGAGTCCCTTCGCCACATCCTGAAATTCCACAGTTCAGAACAGCTCCAGGCCTGTGTTCTGCACAAAGCAGTTCCAGAAAACGAGAACTTGGCCCCTATGCCAAAGATTCGGCATTGTCGCTCTGTCAGGAGAAATGTGGAGGAAACAGAGACATGGAGAGGCCAGCAACAAGTGGGTCAGTTGGCTAAACTATTTGGAGGAAGAAAATCTCAGAATGAGGTTACGAGAATTGTCAAAACTGGATAACCAGCTGAAAAAACATGTGCTGCTTGTTCCACGGCCGACAGAGAACGTAGTTCATCGCAGGTTACTGGTTCTGACCAACAAAAAAGGCAGTCAGCCATTGCTAGGCAAAACCCCGAATCGAGCAGCCACTTTGCAGGCCTCTGGTCATGCATGTAGCCCATGTACAGAATTCTCCGTACCCCACAGGCATTCCCCCCTTCCAGACTGAACCTCCACACCAAATTCTGATGCAATAGCATAAATACTTCCACCTAGCCCTTGCTTCTTTGTAGAAAACAGACACTGTCTCTGCAGCCTGCCCTGTTGTGCCCTTCACTATGTATCTTCTCTGTAGTAAATCTACTCCTCTTAATTCAAAAGCAAAACCTTACCAAAAAGTTAAAAATATTATTTCGAATGACTGATTCTCTTTTACTTTGAATGATTGAGGATTTCCATTGCATGCAGCATTTTTACCTAGCTGAGATAATGCCGTTTTGAACTGACAATCTATTTCTGCTTTTTTTCCTACCATAAGTAGTTCTAGTCTTTTTCAATAAAAAATCTACTGTTCAAGTTATTTTAATTCGCAAAATTGAATTTGAAATGACTGTTTTTTTGCTGTACTAAAACTCTTTGTATTCTTATTTCTAGGTAGATGTTAATCTTTTCTTTAAATTTTTTCCCCTTTTATAGCATTTATATTTACTATATAATATGAATTAAATTTTATAACTATTGAATGAAAATTGTAGATTTTTGTATTGAATATATATTAATAGATTCTTATCAAAATACAGTTTTTTATAGAAAATAATACAAAAAAAGTAGAATTAAGCCTACTAAAATGAAGTATGTATAGAAAATAATTTTCCTAACAGGATAATCATTTTACCTAATGTTGGAGACAGGGGTCTTCCCAATTTGACTGTTCAGAAATGACACAGAGGCTGGAGGTCAGTGGGGTGAAGCAGCTCTTTTATACAACACTCTTGCAGGAACAGGTATCTCTCAAATGAGCAGGCACACTGAAGCAGTTGCAGCCATTATATTTATGCCCTAAGACGCAAATTCCTCCCTTGTTTCCCCATTTGTTGAGTACTCCAGAGGTTACATCACTCTCCCAGAGGTTGTCTACCTGATACAGTAATACTGATTGGCTTACAGAATTACTACAAAGTTGCCTCTGTCATGTGTCCTGTTTGCCGATTGGCTCGTAGGATCTTTATTTAGATTGGATCCTGCCAGAATTCTTAGCCTGCCAGAGTAAAAAGAGAACAAAAAAGCTGGAAGTGGATCAGTATAAGGGAGTGCAAGATATCTAAACATTAAACCCATGGAAAGAAAACAAAGACACTGGAAGTGGATTGGTAAAAGGCAGTGCAAGACATTTAAACATTAGTCAAGTTCGAGTTTTATTCAGTCATTTTATTCCATGCACTAATGAGAAAAAAAAATGGACAGTTTTATTTCCCTCACATACTATTGTGTCTATATGAATTAACACATAATAATAACCCAAACATGATTTGCATAAACCTCAAAATGCAGTATTAATGCATTTACTTATTTACAGTTTGTATTTTAAGGCAGGTAGTTTCTTGACATATATATTGTACACATAGTACATTTATCACATATACATGCCATCTCAAACACATCTTCAAATGATATATTTATTTTTGTTTTCATAAAAAAGGATAGGTTTTCTTTTGTAAAGTAGACTTATTTTTTCTGATTTAAAGCAACATTTTACAGTATTTTTAAGGAATTGTACAAATTCAGTTGTTTGGTCAAGGAATTTGCAAAATAAGTATGAAGGGAATATCTATCTCAATATCTATCTCAACTATTAAATCTACTCTGGGCACTATGTCAAAAGTCCCATGTTAACAATTTTCCATCCTTTCTTCTAATAATATAAATAATTGGAAAATAAGGAATACTGGAAATAAGGCAAAAAAGTGGATTTTTGCTGTTGCTGTATTGTTTATTTTTTTTGTGTTGGAGTCTCACTCCATTGCCCAGCCTGAGCTCCAGTAATCCTTCCACCTCAGCCTTCCAAGTAGCCAGAACTACAGGCATGCGCTACCACACCTGGATAATTTTTTGATTTATTATGGAGATGAGGTCTCACCAAGTTGCCGGGTCTGGTCTCGAACCCATGGGCTCAGGCAATCCACTCACTTCGGCCTCCCAAATTGGTGGGATTATAGGCAGAGCCACCGAGCCTGGCCAAGAAAGTGGATTTTAATTCATTCTTTCATTTTGCAAATTTGATGAACAACTTTTGGTGTGCAAGAAACTATATTGAATTCCAAATTCATTGTTCTGGATGAGGTCTGCACATCAATATTTTTTTTCCAAAATTCTAAAGGTTATTCTTATGGGAAGGCAGTGTAAACTGCAGGCAGAGATTTCAGGAAATATCAGGATACTTAGATGAAGCATAGGTTTTAATGAGGAATCCCTATTTTAGCCAAATAGAAGAGATTTACTGAAGAATGGCAATCCATACTTTGTGGATAATGAAATCTGTTTTTATTATTCATGTGTTACCTCATTTATTGATCCCCCACTACTCCATGGGGAAGACTGAAATATACAGAAATGATGCGTACAGTAATAGCTATTATTCAAGGCGTAATCACCATTTAAGTGGCATAAAAATTCTGTGGGGAAATTGAAAACGATGTTTCTCTCCTTTCTGGGGTTAGAAATTTGGATAGCGTTTGCTCTTGTCGTTAGAGGATGAGTGGAAGTTTACTAGGTGCAGGCTTAGTTATACAGAAGAAACAAAAAATGCAACGGATCCACATAAAATGCTTCGAGAACGATGGTCCTTTCTGTGGCAGACCCTGGCAAGTACTCCAGCATGGAATAAATACAAAGTATCTCCTCCCCCTTACATCATGCTGTAATTTCTCTGTCTTCTGGCTGCAATAGAAAGAAAACTGCTCTCTATTTTTTTAAGTGATTAATCATTAAGGATAAAAAGGTTAAGTTTTAGTGCATTTTATTTAAAATTCATAGATTTTTTTTCTTTGTCACAATAGCATCACTTAAATAAATATAATAAATTGGCTGCAAGAGCATAAGTTTTCAGTTAAGTAAGATAAATCTAGAGACCTAATGTACTGTGTGAAGACTGTGGTTAATAATATTGCATTGTATACTGAAAATTTGCTAAGAGAGTAGATTTTAGGTGCTTTTAACACTCACACACACACATACGCTCACATGGTAACTATGTGAGAAAATGCACGTGTTAATTTGCTTGACTGTAGTCATTATTTTATTATATATATTTGTATCAAAACATTATGTTGTATGTCTTAAATATTTACAACAAAAAATAATGGTGGTTGATACTGACTGATGCATTTCCTAATAGAGTCAACCAGAAAATATACATTATTAAAATTATTTTGTGCTTCTTCTGTGTATGTTGTACAAAAAAATGGACATAAATGAGGAATGCAGTCTGATTTACAAGGCAATGAGTGATTTCAGCCAATGAATGTAGGTCATTTATGTCAACACCTGAACAGACCCAAAGCCAATAACTTTGGGGGGCAGTGTGCTTGGCATTTAGTTGATACAGGGACCCATTAATGTCCCTCCATGTTGCCACAGGCTGTAGAGGAGGGCATGACCAGGATTCAAGGGCTCCTGCACAGTCTTGAGCAGATTAGTGAATGTCCCTTTGTCTTCTATGCACTCCCAATAGGAAACTTCAGGGGATCCTTGACTTCCCTGCACACCAAGCCCAAGATGCAAGTCTCTGTGTACTTCCTTTCTTTGCGCTATGCGATATCAATGTAATCCTAAGTCTCGTGATTTGCATAACTTTTGCCACACATGATGTCTTAGGCCTTGTAAACTTTCTTTACTCTAAATGTCACTTCATATAAAATGCAGCTGTAACTTAAGTTCCGTACAAGGCTCTGCTGGCCACATGGCTAATGTCTAGGGACCAAGACCTCTGAACTATAAAAGTGAACTGTGAAAGCGTGGAGGATGGGCAGAACCATTTTAGAAAGACCTCAAGGCCGGCTCTGCTCCAAGCATTCGAATGCAGAAATAAACCTCTTTCTATCAATTCCTCACCCCTTTGATTTATTAGTATCAAGGGGAGCAGCTGAGCTTTACTCGGACCATAACATAATTACCATGCACATGGTCTGATTTCTGTGAAGGACCTATGGGAGGAGGAGGATAAAGATAAAGGAAGATAAGGAAAAGGATAAAAAGAGGAAGTCAAAGGAGAAGAAAAGAAAGAAATGGAACAGATGCTCCATATGGAACTTTCCAGTGATGTCCCTCGTCAAGCCCCTAGCTCTCATACTCAGTCACATTGTGTTCTCCTAGGAATTCAGCTCGGGACAGAACACCCCAGGAGGCTGCAGGCCCCTCGGGCCATCCAGAAGAGAGCCCAGTAATTTGGTGCTTGCCTGAGGGTGGCATCCAGACAGATATTGCTCCAAATGCCACTGACTCAGTTTGAGCATTCTGCCACGACTCTCCTGATAAAGTTGCTCTCCTCGTGTTAAAAATTCCTCAAGTAACAGGCAACAAAGTCAAAGATCATTTTTTTGATTTAGCAATTTATCAATGATTCGGTATATCGAATTATTTAAAATATGTTGTTGAATGTAGAGTTTAAAACACAAACTAAATCTCATAGTGGTTCACTTGCTCTTTGTGACATGAAGTATCACAAAGGTTATGGGTGTGGTATCATTGAAAAGGAAAATTATAAAATCGCTTTTTTCAGTCGCCATTCTAATATCTGACATCATCATGCCTCCCTTTCCCTGCTTCCAGTAATCCCTTTCAAATATCTGTTCACAGACAAAGAGCTTATATTTAATTTTCCAGCTGTATCTTCTTCTTCACTTGCACACACAAATAGGACTCTTTCTCTTAAACATGATTTCCATGGATGATGTTCCCCAGAGGCTGTCCCTTCTTTAGAACTGACATACTGATGAGTCTTAGGCAGGGAGGTGAGGTGCTCTAATGTTGACTGACATCACACAAGGACATTAAGATGGGCATCAGATTCAAGTACCATATAGAGCAGTGATAAGCCAGTCTGATATTTGAAACTTTGCTGTTTGGAAAAGGAATTTTGCCCCGTAGCCCTGACTAGGCTCTCTTACCAACCCCCCCCCCCCGCCCCGCCGTCGCTTTTTTTTTTTTTTATCAGTTTTTAATCAGCAAAATGAAGCATAGAAAAAAAAATACAAAAAAAGAAGACTCTTTGCCTGTCATTTTCACACAGATTTATCTTTTGAGGATGCACTTTAGTTGTAGTGGACTAAACAGGATGGGAACTAACCATCCTGTCAGTCAGTCAACAAGAACTTCAGAGATGACAGATGATAGATGATAGATCGATAGATAGATAGATACGTAGAGAGATACGTAGGTAGGTAGATAGATCGATCGATCGATCGATCGATAGATAGATAGATCGATAGATAGATCGATAGATACGTAGGTAGATAGATAGATCGATCGATCGATAGATAGATAGATAGATAGATAGATAGACAGATAGATAGAAACAATAGATAGATGACCCTAGCCTCTCAGAGATCAATATCAGTCTATCAAGTTCTGTCATTTTTTAAGGTTTTACCAACCTGTGCCTATCACAATGCTGTTTGTACCTTGCACCTCTGCCTACAATTATGGGCAAAGTCACGCAAAGGAAGACATCCAGAGGCATAGTTAACTTTGGGAGTGAAGGCTATCAAACTCTGGCTTTCAGAGATAGATGGACAGCAGATAATTCACACTCAGTACACCCTGCCAGAGACAGCCCATTTACAGATAAACATGACTACCTAAAGGTGAAAATAAAAAATGTCTATTAATAAATGCAAGCTTTTAAAATGTATTTTATAAATATCAGTCATTTTATTTTAATATTTTAATAATGATCCATTTAACACATAAATAAAGAGCACCAACTCTGGAACCCATTTTTCTGGATTTTAATCTCTTGTCTGCCATTTTGCTAGTTAATATAAACTTGTGCCAATATATTTTTCATGCCACAGAGCCTCCTCTGTAAGATAAGAATAACACCACCTCATAAAGTAAAAGTGAGAACTAAATAAGATAAAGTATTTAAAGAGCATGGGATAGTTTCTAGCACATAGTTCAGTGCTATGAAAGGGCTAAAGAGCATATTCTTATCTTAGAATTTTCTCTGAAGATATCAAATGATTAGAACTCTTATATTTGTGTTATTTGCTATAATATTCTCTCTAACATGGCGCTTCCCCCTTTTAACTTTACAGTCTTCAGCACTTATTCACTATTTTACTTTATACATTTTAGTCTTTCTTTGGACTTTCTTTTCTGGACAATAAAATTGAATTAAAATATTTAATCCAAAATGGTGAACTAAGATTATATATTTAACTGTACATACTTTCCTTTGCAGACTCCCATTCACCACAATCCCCACTAACATGACAATTAATATAAAAGTCTAAATAATCTGAATCAGGAAATCTTGAAGGGCAACTATAACATGCAGAAAAATATAAGAGGTAAGAGAAATGGAAGATAGTATAAACTGTTCTCTCCAAACAGCCCTACTGACAACCCTACCTTTAGAAATCCAGGTCAACATTTTACTTTCTTTAAATATGAAATTCTAATAATTATAGGAGAAAAACAATCTCATCTGACTACCACTTCACTATCATACATTGAGCAAACTCATAGGATATTGCTGCCAGATCAAATTCACACAAATCAGAGGTCTTATCCATCAAGATTTACGAATTTTAAGAACATGCACACAAATGGTTCAGATGGAGCAGAGGTAGGTCTGGAAATGAGAGGCTCTCCCAGGCCTCTCTTTCTATGGAGGAATACATTTCTGGCCCCAAAGAGTAGATAAAGTCTCCAAGTGAGAGCATTTTGTTTATGTCATATCTCCATTTTCTATCCCCAGAGTTGTACAACCTGTGTGGCATTCTCCAGGGAGCCATGCCTCGCAGATTTTTGTGTTCTATTTACTATAGGTAATCCTCCTCCAGGAGCTACTGCCACAGGCATTTCAGAGACAAGGTCTCTTCCTTCTAGCAAATGTCATTACTCCGTTTACCCAGGGATCCTGTGGACAAGAAAATTAGTCCAGGTTGCCTGCCTTCTTTTTTTTTCTCCTGCTGCATCCCTACAGTAAAGCTAGTGAATTCAAGTGTGTCTGGCTTCTTTAACTATCTCCTTCCTTAGGTAACTTTTAGTATTTTAGATATCCTCACCTGCATGTTGTTAGGGAACAATCACAATCAGATCTATAAGGTAAGAAAGTGAGTCTTATTACCTCTGTATTAAAATAAAGAAACGAATGTTCAAAGAGATTGGGATCTAGCTTATTAAATTGGCAGACTAATAGTGCTGTCTTCCGAGTCACATTTCTCAGTCAAAAAAAAAGGCAACAGTACTGTCTTGTGGGTGTTACTCCAAATGTTGACCCACGGCCTCTGCAATCCAAACAAGATCTTGCTGTACACCATTGGCCATTTCAATAGTTTGAAGTGAGTCACAGGGCCCATGACAAGATTCTGATACTTCTGGAGAGACTCAAACAATAAAAACAAACAAACCATTTATGATTTGTTCAGGAAAAATAAAACTATAGTTTCAAATAGTTTGAGGAACATTAGTCTTAGAACAGACAGGACACCTTGATCAAGTAAACACAGTGTTCCTTATTCCCAAGGAGATAGCTGTCATCAATCATGCATGCCATAGTGTGAATTTCAGTTTAAAGGCTGGCTATATTTAAAACCCTATCTAACTGTGCAGAACTGGATGCAATGGCTCAGGCATATAATTCCAGCACTATGTAATTCCATCACTTTGGGAGGCTGACGTGAGAGGATAGCTTGAGCCCAGGAGTTCAAGACCAGCCTAGGAAACATAGCAAGACCTCATCTCTGAAAAACAAACACACAAACAAATTTAACTGGGCATGATGACATGTTTCTGTAGTCCTTGCTACTTGGAAGGCTGAAGCAGAAGGATTGTCTGAGCCAAGGAGTTAGAGGCTATGGCGAATGGTGAGCAACAGAGTGAGACCTGGACTTAAAAAAAAAAGAAAAGAAAAGAAAGAAAGACTGCTGTGATAGTGAAGACATTTTCAAGGATTAGAAAGAAGTAGTTGAGAAGGTTGAAATGGAACTCTTACTTGGCCCATTGGTCCAGACAAGAAAATTAGTCCAGGTTGCCTGACTTCTTTCTTTTCTTCTGCGGTGTCACTGCTGTCAAGCTAGTTACTTCATGCATGTCTGGTTGATTTAACTATCTCCTTCCTTAAATCACTTTTAATCACTTGGCCTGCAAAGACACTTAAGAACCCGCTCTCTCTGGAGAGTGATCTCGTCACCCCTGGCTCTTCCAAGTGCATAAAAGCACACAGTCAGGAGGATGGCATCTATGTGGGAGCCCTCAGAGAAAATACAGGTAGGGTCCTTCAAAAGTATACTGAGAAAAGAGAACTGCCTCTTTAGAAAAAAATAAGAAAGACAAATACAAACACCTTCCTTCTCATTAGCTTAAGAAAAGCAGATGCAACAATGAAACATACATATTTGTTTATATCTTATGCTTCTTCCAAATACTCTCTTGGGCTGGGGATACCTTGGTCATCTTCAGCATTACCAAGTTATAGTGCCATGCAGTCAGAATAAAGTTCCTCATTTAATTTGCAGATTGACTCATATATCTATGATGGATCACCTCTTTACACACATTGCCAATGATAGAATTAATGGTGTACGCAAGCTGTTGTTCACAGACTATTTTTTCCTACGGAAAATCCTGGCAATTATGAACATTCACTAAAGCAGGAGTGTTCCACACAAGGACCTGATGGATTCAGAAATTTATCTGAGGCATTCTTCATAAACTTTGTGTTGCTCCCCAAAGAGAGAAGAAACAAAGCATGATAATGATTGAAATTAAAGTTTTAAGACTAGAGACAGCATTTTTAATCATGGGGAAATTGCCATCTCAATATTCTTAAAAGACGTTCAATATTTAAATAAGATCATTTTAAGGTCTAATGAGACATATGCAATATTTAATTGAATCATAATTTTATTTGGAAAACAAGGAGCATCTCACACATACTGTACATTATCAGCAATTACGTAGTCGTTCTAAAGCTAAGGTTTATCTTAAAAAAATGAGTTAATCTTAATAAAAAATAACTTTAAAAGGGTCATAGGTCTTTAGCTATGCAAAACCTGAATGTGGCTCTTTACTATTAATGCAAAGATGGAAGCAATATTTGTGTATGGGAATTGTGTCTTGTTAGATGACACGCAGGAGTAGTTGACTTTAGTGCAATATTGAAAAGACCCTTGGATTCTAGGATTTCTTTTCTTCCAGAGCTAGAAATAATTTTCAAAATTCACATTTTGAAATGTGAGTGAGCATTTATACTCATTTCAGTTCCAAACCTATAAATAGCCAATTCTAGTATTAAATACTTATAATCCTTGTTAAACTGCTAGGCACAGGGGAGGGGAGTGGGTGGGATTGGCAGTTGAGGGAAACTGCCAGGGGAGGGAGGGGCACACCTCATCCACAAGGGTACCTGAATAAACAACGTTTGTATACCCAACCCTGAATTGTACTCTACATTCTTTAAAATTAGAAAAAAAATCCTTGTCAAATTAAAACACACATCTATTCATAATGTATTCATTTTTAACAAACTACAACTGATTGCCTGGTGTGTGTCACATAAAAAAATAATACGACTTCAAGTGAAGGTAACATCTATATTTAATACATGTGTCATTGTTTTAAAAATTAGATGATGCATTTTGTAGTTTCAAGATGAATTTCTTAATCAAAACTTCATTTTGATCATTTTTTCCCCCATACTCACTCTTTTTTCTTGTTTGAGGTGAAACTTATTTTTCCAATAATTTTCTTCTGCTCCAAACTAATTTTCTAGATAAATTCATAGCTTGAACTTAAAAGTAGATAAAAATGAAAGCAAAGAAAGTCTGCTACAGCAGACTTCACCAATCAAGAAGGATTAGGTGGCTCAGTGCTTCTGTTGACAGAGAACTGAGAATTTGCAGGTTATCTATCTACCCGTCCCTTTTTGCTCTGAATTTCTCAGCCACTCAGAGTTGGACTACTGACAGCCACTCGTGTCCTTTGTCATGCAACTTTCCCGGATACCAGTGATTAAAATAAACTCATCGAATTTGGAGCAGGAATTCAGAACAGGTGCTTAGTTAGTCTTTGCATGTGGCTGGAGCTTTGACATGCAGCCTAGGGAGCTGTAGAGAACCTGTGCTCTACAGCCAGGATGGAAAAAGCAGAGTTGAAAGCTGGTGTGCTGAGAGAGCCAGCAGGAAGCAGGTGGCTGGGAAGAAGAGAAACATGATCTGCACTCATGTTCCTAATTACTTGCCAGCTCCTGTCGCCATCTTATCCTGGACCCTGGGAATCTTCATGTCCTTGGACTCTGGGGTTCCGGCAGAACCTGGCAGTATTTTTTTTCTTTTTCTTTTTCTTTTTTTTTTTTTTTGAGTTGGAGTCTCACTCAGTCGCCCAGACTGGAGTGCAGTGGCCGGGAGCAGCCTCGACCCGCTGGGCTCCGGCGATCCTTCTGCCTCAGCCTTCCGAGTAGCCGGAATACAGGCATGTGCTACAACACCCGGCTGATTTTTTTATTTATTGTAAAAATGAGGTCTCGCTGCCCAGGCGGGTCTCGAACCCGCGGGCTCAGGCAATCCACTCACCCCAGCCTCCCAAAGGCGCGGGATTACAGGCTGAGCCACCAAGCCCGGCTGGCAGTATTATTTTAGTATCCCTTTCCTGTTGTCCTCTTAAGCTACCCGCGTTGCTTTTCTCACTTAAACATGCTGAGATTTAAATCATATAAGGCAATATATGGAAAATAGAAATGGACAATGAAGCAAAATTCTGATAGCCCCTAAAATAATTTTTTAAACAGCAAACTCAGTTCATAACAGCTGTTTGTTGCTTGAATTATTGACACCTCCCTCTCCAATATCATTGCCCAGGACCTCCTTATAGCTACATAATTCTGTTGCAGGATATTTCATGTTTACAGTTGTCAAAGCAGCTTAGGAATTGAGAACAGAGAGTTTCCTAGAAGCTTTGTCCTTCTCTCTCTCCAGCTTCAGATGGTTCCTAGTAGGCAACTTTGTCCCAGCACTCCTGCTGTGAGTCCTTCTTTAGTACCCTCATATTTCTCACCAACTTTTCCTCAAAGCTCTAATAAAACATCTTTTATGACTTAACACTCATGATATTTCCTTTTTCTACTCGCAGTACATGATTTCTTCTTTGTCTCAATTATTTCTAGAGAAGCAACTCACAGTTTGTTCCTGCTTGAACCAAAATTATCATAAATATCATATAGAGAATAAGCCTGTTTATCCTACACTTAGCAATACCAAAGAGGACCTGCATTGGGAGAGAGGTTAATTTATTTTCAATCAATTATTTTATTTTTCAGCAGCACTTATAGTCAATAACAAATATGATCATTAGAGATTATTTGTGATCTCTATGCTGTACAGTTCTCTGTTATGAGCAGTAATATAGATAATTATATTTAAATGCTCTTTAGCAACCTTTATGAGATGTCCTAGCAGTCTCAATGTATTCAGTTTGCTATTAACAAAAAGATGGTATCCTTAAAAATATTTAGCAAATACATGAATAACATAGTCTTACAACCAAACAAATCAGTTTAAATCTTGGGTCCAGTGTTACTATCTATTTATTAGTCAGTAATCTTTTTGCAGTGAATGATAGTCAACTTTTTGCTTTTCAAACTATTTTTTTTTCTGGTTGGAGTCTCACTCTGTCGCCCAGGCTGGAGTGCAATGGCGTGCTCACAGCCACCACAGCCTCAACCTGCTGGGCTCAGGCAATCCTTTCGCCTCAGCCTTCCAAGTAGCTGGAACCATAAGTGTGTGCCACCACACCCGACTCATTTTTAAAAATTTATTGTAGAGACGAGGTCTCACCAAGTTGCCCAGGCTGGTCTTGAAACCCTGAGCTCAGGCAATCCTCTTGCCTCAGCCCCCCAAAGTGCTGGGATGACAGGCTTGAGCCACCACACCCGGTCTTGCTTTTCAAACTGTTTTCGCCACCCTACCCTACTCTCAACCAAAGTATAACTTAATACCTCCCATACATTCATTTCCCATTTTAAAAACTGAGTGTATACTGTGTGCCATGCAATGCACTAGATGCTGGAAACTTAGCAGAGAACAAATCCCCACCCCTTTGAAGTGTGCATTGTACCACTTGGTGGTGAATGTGATACAGTATGTGATAAGCCAGCGTGACCATAAATGTCAGGAAAAATAAAGCAGGGAAAGGGGCTAGATCTTGACAATAGAGGCTGGAATAACTGGGGGGAGTGAAATGACAAATAGAATTGTTAGAAAAGCCAATAAGAAGATATTTAAGACATGATAGAAGTGAGAGAATGAGCCGTGAGGATCCTGCAGAAGGGTGTCTCATGCAGAAGAAATAAGAATCTAAAAGTCCTGAAGTAGGGGCAAGTCTTGCAGGCACAGTAGGGTCAGTATAACAGGGCGGGCGAAGAATATCAGATCAGAGTTTACCGTCAGCCCTGTCGTGTGGGGTGAAGGAAAACACTGCAAGACTCTGGCTTTTCCTTCCTGGCTGCCAAATGGCATTTTGGCTGAGATGTAACACAATATTGGGAGGACTCTGGCTTTTGTTGTCACGTGACTGTGATGTTCTAGGATTGGAATGGATGCTTCACCAAGGGTCCCATGCTATTATCAGAATTTTATTTTTTTTCCTTTAATTGGTTATGCTTTCTTCTCAGTGGACTATTTTCCTCTTCAAGCCACATAGAGGAGAAATGGACCCCAACAAGCCCTGTGGCTTGTGTGATTTCTAACAACCAGCAATTTCAGGAGTAGGGAGACTTTTCTTACATTCATGTCAGTTCTCCCCACAAGGCTCCAATGGTCCAAGGAAGGCCATGTGGCCAGCTCTATAGTAAGGAACCTGAGTGAGTTAAATCACAGCAGCACCCAAGCGACATAAAATAAGAGAGGAGAGCTCAAAAAAGAAAAGAACACAGGATTTTCAGAGAAGTCGAACAATACTACGTGACCACGGAAAAGTTACACCATTTCTCTATGCTTCTGTCTCCCCATCAGTAAATTGGGAGAAATGGTGCCTTCCTCATGGGATTATTCTGAGTAATACATTAGAAAGTATTGTCAAAGTGCTCTTCCTAAATGGCCACTAAGGGGTGCCCATTACTATAATGACCTAATGACAGATGTCTTTGAAAGTCTGATATAGATTATTTAGCATTCAGTAGAGAAATTTCAAATTGCTACTTGTATCGAAATGTCATTCTTTCCGAAGCAAAACAGTATTTTGAAAGCTATCAGGAAAGGTGAGAACTGTAGTAGGGAACGCCATATTATTTAAATCAAAGTCATCTAGTCAGGGTGATCGAGGTTTCCATAATTTACTTTTCAAACTTAAGCTCACAACGGCATGGATAACAGGGGCGATACTTAACATAAGAACTGACGGCAAGTTCACTTGGCCACCATAGCCTCGGCCCTCCACCAGGGTGTATGCTATCATTCCCTGCCAGACAGCAGCGGACCTAGTGGTCTTGTTCTTCTCCCCTAATAACATTATCTAAATAGTTATGGCTGCAGAATTAAAGACAGTGGACACAGGATCAGAGACAAGAAGCTTCTGAGATCAGGCATGCTCATTGCCCTCGACACGTCTCAATTCCTTGGGGACCAAATGTTTCTGGAAGTCTCTTTTAGGGGTTTGATTTTCCAGATGAAAATGTACCAGCATTACATTATATTTTACAACAGCCCAAGAAGTTCCAGAGAGCTGCTTTTATTGTGAGTTTATTCGTTTTTTTGACTTTTAAAGATACATTATCATGGGATCATTTTAATTTTACATATTGTGAAGAATCTCAGGTGTGACCCCCGAGCATTAAAAGATGAAAAAAATTCAACTTTCAGAAGTCAAGTATACACCTCTAATATTTTTCTTTAATCCTTCCTGCCTGGTTTCTGATTACTTCTAGCTCAGATGATAGAAAGCAATTTTCAGCTAAGTGCTCAACTCCAATAGTTTGCTTTCACATCAGGACCTCCTGGGCCCTACTTATATATCCCATCATGTAAAGTGTCTCCACAATTCTCTGGCTTTCTTGGAAGAACATGTCCTGGGAGAGTTTGCATGACTTTCTATTTCAGTCACTATGCTAAGCCCAAATCACTTTTTCTTGTTTCTACTTTCTGAACGACTACATTCCCTATGACAAAAGTGAAAAAGAGAAAAAGTCATTCTTGCAGTTTAATTTCTGTCACACTAGATGTGTATATCTGTGTAATCAAGACCCACAGAGAACTCTGAAGTATGCATTGCTGATCAGTTTGCAACAGCAAAAGGGAATTAAAATAGACTTGGGCAAAATGACTGGGACAAATTTCATGCATTATATGTGTAGGAAGAAACTGAAAAGCCATGGGTGGCTGAATAGATGATCCAAATCTCAGTGGAATAGAGACGAAGAAATAAGAGGGAATTAGTTTTGACAGCGTAGCCTCTTTAATTTTAGAGTTATGGGGTCCAAGTGAGGATTTGCTACATAAGAAAATTGCATGCAGTTGAAGTTTGGGCTTCTGGGGGCCTGCTTTCACCTGGTCTCAGACAGTATGCAATTTTTAAAAAATTATTTTGGGAACTACAGTATACTCCTGAGACAAGTTGTGGCTCAATTGGGATATGATGGTCAGTGGTCATTTTGGGTTCCCTATAATAAGTGTGATCTTTTAATAAAAATTATGAAACAATACAGAGCGTTCATATGTAGTTTCAGTGAAGAACTCTGAGGATCTCAGGAGAAATCTTGGATCAAATTTTGAAATAAGAAAAAATGTGTAGATAGACCGAAGTAGAACAATGTGACCAAAGGTGACAGCAAGATACTATCAATATCATTTAAACTGGACCCCGAATCACTGTGACTCAATATATTTGAAAAAGCTTGTTTAATATGCTAGTGCCTTGTAAACCGTTTCACAAGTTTTAAAATTTGAAGGAAAGTTCATATTGTTTCCCTAACCAAGTTCCTCCCACCCCAACTTTTTAAGGTATAATTGGTATCCAAATATTATGTATACTTATGCTGTACATCTCGATGTTTTGATATATGTCAACATTGTAAAATGACTAGCACAATCTACACAGCATATTCATCATCCCATGTCATCATCATTTCTTGTGGTATAAACATTTAAGATCTACTATGGTAGCAGTTTTCAAGTACAAAATACATAATGATTACTGGAATTACCATGTTGTACAATAGCTCTTCACATCCTATTCATCTTGTCTAGCTAAAACTTGGTATCTTTTGACCAACATCTTCCCATTCCTCCATCCCAGCTCCTGGAAACCACTGTTGTACTCTCTGCTTGTGCCAGTTCAATTGTTTCAGAATTCACATATAAGTGAAATCATGCGGGATTTGCCCCTATGCTTGGCTTATTTCATTTAGCATAATGTCCTGAATGTTCATCAATTTTGTTGCAAATAACAGGATGTATTTCTTTTTAAAAGATGAATATTTCAAAGTATTCCATTGTGTGTGAGTACACATACGCAATTTTTAATTCATTCATCCGTGTACCACTTAGATTGCCAATTCCAAATCTTAGGCATTGTGAATAATGCTTCGGTGAACATGGGGTGGGGGGCATATATCTCTTTGAGATACTGATTTTATTTGACTAGGTTATATATCCAGAGATGGGTTTGCTGGATTATATGGTAGTTCTATGTTTAATGATTTGAGAAACTTCCATAGTGTTTTCTACAATGATTGTACTAATTTACATTTCTACCAACAATGCACAAAATTTCTCTTTTTCCCCACATCCTTGCCAATACTTATCCTTTGTCTTTCTTATAATAGCAATCCTAACAGGTGTGAGGTGATAGCTCATTGTGATTTTAATTTGCATTTTCCTGATGATTAGAAATACTGGGCCATTTTCCATAAACCTGTTTGCCATTTATATCTTTGTATCTCTTTTTTTTTTTTTTTTGAGAAATATCTATTCAGGTCCTTTGCTCAGTTTTCAAATTGAGTTATCTATTTCTTCGCCATTGAGTTGTTTAAATTCCTTCTATAGTTTACATCTTACTGGATGTATAATTTGCAAATATTTTCCCCCAATCTGTGGATTGTCTCTTCACACTGTTAATTGTTTCTTTTGATATACAGACACATTTTAGTTTGATGCAATCCCATTTGTCTATTTTTGCTTTTATGGTTTGTGCTTTTGGGATCAGAGCCAATAAATTATTGCTGAGACAAATGTCAAGAAACTTATTCCTTGTCATTTTCTAGCAGTATGGTATGAGATAAGGACTCAGTTTCATTCCTCAGAATTTTCCAGTGCTGTTCTAGTTGGGTTCTAGGATATTTATTTTCTTATCAGTAAAAAAATTAAAGAATAATAGTAAACATTTAAAAGAAGAAATGAAGTCATTGTCAAAAAAATAAAATTATTGGGTAGAATTATAACAGATCACAAAAGATACTTTTGTGCTACCAACTATAAAAAATGAAGCGGATATAATCTAAGTTTGAAAAATAAAAGGTTGTAGGGTATTTCTAAAAAAGAAAGAAAATTGATACAGAAAATATCTAGAAGTTGAGGGAAGTAGCTCCTAGATATAGCATATATTTAGGGAAACAAATTCTTATTACTAACTCGATTTTGCATGTATGCTTAGTGTTAGGAACAATTAAAATATTGCCCTTAGAAAACTTAATGCTAAAGATTCAATATTGGTAATTAGCATATAGAAATCATTGATTTATTGTGGCAAGGTAGATGCAGCTTGTATAACATCAAATGGGAAAATGAGAAAAATGTGGCTTGTATAATGCATAGCAAGATTGATTTAAAATACAAACTAGGCTAATTTTGACTCTGCATGTTGTGGTCATGATTTCAGGTAAACTTACAACTTGAAAAGCCTCCCATTTCTCAGACATTACACATTCATTAAAATGCATCAGTAGATAAATAGGTATAGGCTGCAATTTTTAGACTGTCCATAATGAAAGTTGCTTCATTAATTCAGAAAACAGTCTCCAGTTTCAAACAATCGCTTAGTTATTTCTTGACAATCTCTCTAGAGAGCATTTACTTCGAAATGACTAAATTCAGAGCTCAACTTAAAGATTAATGTAGCTATAAACCATTAATATAACCCAATATATGGTGCAGAACCTCTCCATTTATTCGCTGCCCCAAAGAAACTCCCAGTCTTAAAATGATCATAGTGTATGGAAAGAGTGGATACTTTAAAGACGATGTGTCTAAAAGCCCACCATTTTGTTTTATCACATTTTGGGCAACCTTGTGTCACTGGTACTTTTACAATAATGAATTGACCTTGGAATAACTTCTTTTAAAATAAGTGCCGTTCTACTCCATTCTTAGTCTAATATTCATTCAAAATTCTGCAGACCTTTACGGTGTTGGTAAATCTCAGAAAATTAGTAAGTTTGCCTATTTAAAATGACAAAGATGAAAATACATTGAAGTTCACCATGAAGCGACCGAACTCAGAAACAAAAAGCTCAGGAAAGAAGTATTTTACTCACTTTTTCTCTTATACTGGTATTAAAGACTACAAATCTTATTTTTTAAAATATTACGAAATAATTAATGGTAACAGCTCTAACTGCAACTTATTGCTAAAGTTAAAGTGGATTTCCAATAATTTTTCCTTCCTAATCAGCCTCTCTCCAGTACTGACAGAGAAAAGAGAAAAAAAACAAGCAATGATATTCAAATTCTGTACTTGGAACAGTTACAATTGCTCATTGTAAATGGGCAGGATAATTTCCTTTTTATTATGATTGGTTATCTGAACTCTTCAAACTTAAACCAGGGATTAGAATGCAATAACAGTGTGACTTTGTCCAGGTTTACTTTCTTGTAGTTGCTTCTTGTGGATATCAAACCACAAAAAGCAAGGGCATCGGATCTGCAGTCTCGCCCTGTAAGAGAACCCGTGAAGTAAAGTCCCATTTTTCAAGGGACCAAATACATTCTTCATTCTCATGACAAGGTTTCTTGGAAATAAATCAGCATTATAAGACAAGGCAAAAAAAAAAAAAAAGCAAAATGAAACTAAAGATTAATGCGTTGCTGCAACAGCACTGAGGCACTGACCTTAGATCTGACAAGGGCTCGTCCTGTGTTCCACACGGTGTCCCGTATCACAAAGGCAAGACACCTAAAGACATTTTGTTTCTCTCTTATGTGTCTTCTTCCTCCTCCTTTTATTTAGTTATTTTTTTTCAGATTCAGTTACTGGTTAAGATTGGGACGGTCCTTTGAGCTGGACTGAGCCCCCATGTCAGGGAAGGCAAGGGTGAGTGCTTAAATACAGAGGTCGGAGGTAGGGAAGAAAATGACAGTGTCTGCTCGGTGAAACTGAGGAGTGTACATAACACTGGTTCTCCAGATCATCAAATGATGTGTGTCTTGGCTGAATGGGTTCTGTCTCCAACCAGACCGCTGTGGCCTCCGTCTTTTCTCCTTGATGATCTAATTCGGGGAGGCATTTAGTACCCTGATACCCTGAGCTGGAAAAGGTGAGTGGTGGTAAGCTCGCTGACTATGGTTCCCCTCCCAAATTCAAGTGGGTGCAGACACTAGCCGGGAGACCTTAGTCTGAGCCCTGCTTTTGCCCTGTCCTGACCCAGCAGATCCAGTTCACTCAAACTCACGGCAGGCAGCAGGGAAGAGAACCCCGTTGGGTTTCTGAGCGCCAGGGCCCTCACCAGGGCCGTGGATAGGCATTAATTTACAACTTTGAAGTATTTAAGGTGTCTGATACAGGAGTCTTCTTTGTTCTTTCCCCTTTCGTTTGGAGGAGCACATTATGCATTTTGCAGGCAGAGTTAGGCATATTTTGAAGCTTACCTTTGTCTAAATGAGTGCACCTTTTGTATAGCCTGATTTCCAGTAGATTTTTTGTTGTTGTTGTTCAAATTGATGAATAATCTTTTAACACTGGTTTCAATAATTTATCCCAGCCTCACTTAAAATTTATCTGACAAAAAATAATTTTAAAAGTTAAAACAAACAAACAAAAAACGTTTCCATTGTGCCCTTGGCAGCGTCCTGTTCCACGTGGCAGGTGCTCGCCTCTGGAAGTGGCTTTGAATTATTGTAGCTGCTGAGGAAAGCTCAGCAGGACATGCCTAAGCTGCTTAGAAGCCACACTCCTGTGCGCATTAAGCACCTAGAGGAGAAAGTTTCAGAAAAGGGCTTTTTGTGAACAGAGGGTTAGAGCCGTCAGAGGGGCCTGACTGGGCGCTTCAAACCCAAACCCTGTCTCTCCAACCAAATTTCAAAGGAAATCTCGTGGCCACCTACAGCGGCCTGGCTGGCAATATGTTCCATTTTATCCTTGCCAAGTTTTTTAGATATTTACTGTATTTACATTTATTTCACCTTTTACTAGTAAAATGGTAAGCACCACAAATATGAGGATATACCAATAGATGGGATCTCAACAGAGGTTAAACTTGAATTATCTGGGAGAGAATTCTTAAAATCCCGGCTGAGAGAGGAAATAGTTAACATTTATTCCAGGAGGCCAGACAGGTGACCATGTGACATTCTTCCGTCAAATTGGAGCAAGAAGGTGGCCTGCATGGAGTTCACCCTTTGATTTTCATCCAAATTCTTCCACTGGGTAGGATTTTTAGTGTTATGCCCCCAAATAGGAAGTAATCAGATGAGCTTTAAAAGTCTATACTTGTAGATCAAGAAAAACGGTGCCTGTCATAAGACACAAAATAAGAACTTCTGCCTTTTTAACCTCTAAGAAGCTCAGAAAAATATTTAAACTTAAACTTTTATAATTATACTAAGTGGTGAGTACATTTACTTTTTCCTTTTTATGTTTAGCATTTTTATTGATTTTAAGTTGTTTTATATGGTTTATGTACTTTGCTGACAAAACATATCAAGTCGCATTTGAAGGCATACGGGCTACACATATTTAAATTACTTGAAATTACTTTGAATAATAATTTATTAAAGCTGTAAGTTTCATGTTTATTTTTCATGTATTTATTTCTTGTGTTACTCGTTATAAATCTGTCAGAAAGACATTTTTATAGGCAAGTCAGGTTCAGTGAGTTTAAACGAATTGCCTCAGAGCACTCAGCAATAGTGGATAGCGAAAACTCTAACATCTAGCTTTTTTTCCAGATCTAGATCTCAAATAATAGCAATAATGAAACAAAAACAGAATATTTGGTGTTAGAATAAAATTTGCTATGGGAAAACAACAAAAAATTCTGAGAGGTCAAATTCTTCAGTTTTTCCCATTTTTATAGCCTAACAGAGTTTAATTTGATTTAAAGTATTTGATTTTCTATGCAATTAGTCCAACTAAAGAAGTAGAATTAATAAAAGTATGATGTATATCTTGAGTCTAGATAAAAATAATTATTTTAATGATACTTTCTATTTTGTCAAATTTTTTAAATGTATAAAAAGTGACAGACTTTGATCTTTTTTAAATGAAGAAAGGGAACTAATGACTTGCATAATATGTTATTTACCGTATATATTTGTGTGTGGTAAATAAAAAGACATGCTAGTGATGGCACAATTGCTTCTAAATTTTTGGCTCACTAAAGGCAACCAAAATATTAATTTGTTTATTATTTTCCTTATAAACTAGTTAATACTCCTAAGCAGTCACAGATGGCAAATTCTTACTGAGACAAATGAATGTCCTTTCTTCTGTAGAATAAAGCTGACTTTGTCCCTTCAGCATTTTCTAATCCAAAGCAAGTCATGCTGTTTATAATTCCATGCCACATATTCAATGAGAAACAGAGGATTTATCTTATTTCATCACTTTTTTCTGAGAACATATTTGCAGTTCAGTAAATGTTGTTACTACGTTCTCACTAACCCGGTTATATTTGTGTGTGTACTAGTGACAATTTAAAATTTTTTATAAAGTTTACAGAAGTATGATGCATCTAGTTAACCTTCACACTTTACTTTTTTTTTTTCTTTTGAAAAATTTCCCGATGTGTTTATAACTTACAAACATTTGGCTTCATAGTCATCCAAATACCACTTAACCAAGTATTTTCATTTGAAGTATAGATATTTTGCAAACCCGTTAACTATACATATTTTGGCTTGGAGTGCTATAGCAAGTGTAAAAGTCTCCAAAAATTCATTTAACTGTATAAAAATGCTGATTTGTGAAACAGTATACTTTCATATTATCATAAAACACTATCACCATGAGTATCATTACTGACCGTGTTTCAAAAATTTTAGTTACGCACCTTTGAATGAAGGTGAACATATCAGATAATTTCATTTGACTAAGTCACTGGAATCCTAATATGAAAAAACCTAATGCTGTTAAAATCCAACATTTATGTTGTGCTATGTACCATTTACCTTCCCAACTGCAGCCGGGATTAGCTGAAATGCCAAGCCCCAGGCAGGTGAAGTAATGGTTGTTACCGGTTGCCCTCCCACTGTCCGCTCGAACTGCTGCTTTGTCTCCTACCCCAACTGAACTCTGTCTGCACTTGTGTTTGCTCACATGTGTGGGTACTTCCCTGTCTCACACACACGTTCAGGGTCTAAGAAGTCAGCTCGTGGATTAGCTTAATGCACTAGATTTTACTAGTCAATGGAGAACGACGCTCATGAATTACACATATAAAGGCAATACACGTGCATTTTAACTTGGTCTCCTAGAGATATTATCCCCATATCTAATATTTATTGATAATCAAAGATTTCAGCAATCTTCAAGAAAGTTTGACGCTGGATCTTGCAATGAGAGCTCCACTTTGTTATTCTGTTCGTTTTCTCTCAGTCCTTCACAAAAACTGCTTACAAAAAACTTCAAATTCTCAAGCACATTTATTTGCATATGGACAAGCTATTATTGATGTATCCAAACTTTTTAAAAAGTCAACAAATTGAGCTGAAACTTGGTTATTTCCTGAAGGTAACGATCATTTAATTTATCTCTGTAACAGTAGCACCTAGCTTAACACCTGAGGCATAGTGGATACTCAATGTATTTTTGTGGAACGAATAAATAAATGTCCAAATGAGCAAATGAATAAATGAAAAAAGCATTTT
The DNA here is from genome assembly GCF_000164805.1 of Carlito syrichta. Classification (NCBI taxonomy): domain Eukaryota; kingdom Metazoa; phylum Chordata; class Mammalia; order Primates; family Tarsiidae; genus Carlito; species Carlito syrichta. The sequence goes on from NW_007252321.1 coordinate 388,008, forward strand.
GTTCCATGGGAACATAAAGTATGTCTGTGTTCTCTAAGACATTGATGATTTACATTACTAGGAGCTTTAATTTACCTACAGCTAAAATGGCTTTAAACTTGTTCTTAATAAAAAACCTTGGCCATACATATTTTTAGATGGAAAATGGTCTCTCACATTTTAGAAATGGTGAGATGCTTACTCATATCAAATCTAATAAATATTTTACCAATTATCTACCTTTACTACAATGCTTATAACACGGAGGAAATTTAAAAATTGTATACATTTATATGCACTAAATCTTTATACATGCATATATATAATTATATATACATCTATTTAGCAATTTGGAAAAATGAAATATTGATATTTCTCACTCATTTTATGCAACTACATTGTAACAAGAAAAACCATAGCCTGATTCTTCTTCTTTTTTTTTTTTTTACAGATGAAGAAGCAGGAGTTTAAATGGGTAAAGTGATTTCCTCAGGGCCTCACATTAGATAACAGTGTTCAGTATGTTCCTAATATTCTGGCTTTCAAATCAATGTTCTCTTAATTAAAAGATGATACTCTTAGCTCTACAGTAGTTGAGTAAGAGAGGATTTCTGATACTGAAATCCACAAAATCTCAACACGCTAGGCTTAAGTATAGCAATCTTGAGTAAATTGCACTAAAATTGCACCATTCCAAATATGTATTCATTAATTCATTTAATAAACACTTATTGACCACCTACATTGAGCTGGGCACAATACAGAAATGAGTATACCACTTTCACATTAAAGAGTTCACAGCACAGTAATATAAACAGACATATCAATAGATCAATCAAAAGTTGTAAGTGATAAAATTTATGAGCAAGAAACAGTAGGGAATAAGAGATAACATTCTATAATAGGTTTTCATATTTCAAAAATTCTCTGCTTTTGTGTAATTTACCTACAGCTAGCCATATTAAGAGGTGAAGGGTAGAGTTTTCCAAATTGTCAAATCTGTCCAGGTCTCTCGACGCCACCTGCCGAATTGGAGTCCAGTCACAAAGTTAGAAAGAAAAGCCTGCAAAAGACCACTTTCAGTGTGGTTGTTTACCAAAACCAACCCTTGCCCTAGAAAGACTTACAGAACTCAGTGAAACCTATTATAATCATGGTTATGCTCATTGCAGTTGAGAGATGCAAATGAGAGCTACATAAAGGGAGTGCAAACACAAAGGTCCTATCACCCGCAGAGTGAATTACCCTCTCGCATCCATGAGTGATAATATGTATGTACTATTACTCATGTAGGAAGCTCACCCAAGCGTGAGATTCCAGAGATTTGATTCACGCTTCGTTGCATAGACACGATGATTGCTTTATTAATTGCTTCATATTTATCAAATCCCATAGTTGGATTAATTCTCTAGCACCCACCCAGGAAGTCAAACTAGACTCAAGTAGCCTAAAGCTCAGAAGTTTGATCACATAATTGGTCTTTTTAGCATGGCCAGGTACTAAACTTAGACTGCTGCAGATGTCTGGCCCCACCATGACACATCAATTTAGTATAAACTATCGGGTGTGGTAGATTCATCATGAATAAAGAACGCATTCCCATCACCTGAGGAATTTCAAGTACTGAAAGATTACTCCCCAGGAGCTGAAAACTAAAGTAAGCATTCTCTTTGGACAAGGCCAAATTCCTTGATACACAAAACTACACATAATTTATAGGCGATCCAAAACATTTTTCATTCCATAGTCTGCCAAATCTAAACTCTAACTTAAAATCTCTAATTAAATCACATTAGTAGTTAAAATGATTTTCACAGGATTCTTCTTGTTTCTTTTTAAACACCATAAGATGAAGGAAGGGGTTTCCAAATAGAGAAAATTGCAAAGGCAGGAATGTCATACTAAAGAAATGGATTTTTTAAAGACTAAATATTCGATGTCTGAATAGTAATATGTGACAATCAATTCAGTGGCTGACTATCTCCTGTGGTCAAGGCACTGTGCTACGTACCATGACCGACTCACGTAGATGACCTTCTCTGCCCTCAAACAGTGCAGGTTCTACTGATGGAAACAGATGTGAGCATAACTCGCTACAACACAGAAAGAGCAATTAAGGGCTACAGTACAAATGCAAAGGGCCATGGAACAAAAATCCAAAAGAAAAGATTACTCTGAGGAAACCACATATAGGTTATTCAGTGAGTCTTAAAGGAGAGGTGAATGTTGATAAGAAGACCTTGGGAAAAAGAACACTTCTGTGTACGTCTGGTACAGTGAAACGATTAAAGTAAGTCTTAGAGAAATAGAAAATGTGTGTAGAGAGAAGGGAACAAAGAATGGTAGATAAAATATGTGGGTTTCAAACATCAGTTGGGGGAAAGTTAGATTGTGTGGGCCTTTGAACTTCATGTAAAGAACTCTTGAAACTTTTTTGTAACCAGTTGGGAGGCAACTTGAATATGATGATGATTAATCTGTGGATAGAGTGTTGGAAAAAATAAAACTTTGTCTCTTGAAAAAAAATATAGTGATTGTCCTTATAATATAAATAATATACTAATTTATTCAAGTATGGTTTACCCAAATAACAAAAATAGTGAAGGAAACATGCTATATCATAGAACATAAATATATGCAGTATGCCTCTTTCACTATTTTTATTACATGGTTAAACTATATTTAACTATGCTATTGAGTGATTCCTATCATTTTTCCATAATTATAGAACATACCAGAATTATTGAGGTGCAGAATTGCAAAGGAAATTTGAGGATATTTGGTCAAACCATTTAGTGTCAATCAAGCTGTGTAATATTAGAATAGTTTGCACATGGGCTTCTTCAAGATAGCCTTTTCTGTTTTTATTCTCTCTTATCAAATGTAGAAAAAGAGTCCTATATGTATAAAAGAAATGTGTTTGAAACAAAATCGTGGTACTCATTCAGAGTCCCAAATTATTTTATCTCACGGGCTTATAGACTTTTATTTCTATTTTTTTAAAAACTATTGTGTCTCAAAAGAATTCCTCTTTTTCTCTCATTTAAAAAAAAATTGTCAGCCGAGCTCGGTGGCTCAGCCTGTAATCCCACACCTTTGGGAGGCTGAGGTTAGTGGATTGCCTGAGCCCATGGGTTCGAGACCTCATCTCTACAATAAATCAAAAAATCAGCCGGGCGTGGTAGTGCATTCCTGTAATTCGGCTACTTGGAAGGCTGAGGTTGAAGGATCACTGGAGCCCAGCAGGTCGAGGCTGTGGTGGCCGGAAGCAGCCAATGCACTCCAGTCTGGGCGACAGAGTGAGACTCCAACTCAAAAAAAAAAAAATTGTCATATAGCATTTTGGTTGAGCAGAGTTCCAATAACAAAAAACATATCCTTTTAATTCATATAGGTTATGGATCCTTTTAAAAGAAAGCAAGTTCAAGCATTTCTCTTGGGGTTAATACAGCATTCACTTTCACCATGATTTTCTGAGGTTTTTTTTATCAGAAGATTAAATGTTATTCTTTTATTTTAGCACCTTTAATCTTTTCTATAATCTGTAACTTGCCAAATTTACGTATTATTTGGTCTTCAAATTTTTATTCTTCTAGTGATGTCACTTCATCTTCATTTCTAACTATCTCCACCTTAAATGACCAATTAAGTCAAAATTAAAATAGTTTAATTCAGTATTTATGCTTAGATCACTGGTGTTTATTCTATACTATAAAAAAGGTTAAATCACAAATCCAAATTACTTCAGAAAACTTACCAGGTAAATTACTAATAAAAAACTAGCTTGAAATTATTTTTTATGAGGAAATTTGGGTAGGAGGGAAGATTTATGGTGATGTTGTATTAGTTGAATATTGTAAAGCATTAAGCACATTCTAATGTCAATGAACTTTGTACATTAAATAGCTCCGGCACACTGCCAGCCTCTCCCCCCGCCCCCAATTCTTTATTTTCTGCTACTCAAGAAGACAGGTCACACAGGCAGCATTTACAGGTCAAGAGAATGTGACTGTCTACTCAGTAGACTAAGTCATTAATGTTTTCTTACGTTTATATTTTAGATGTCTAGTCATTGTCTATTTATTTTGTGCTGCATAGTACCTATGTGTGAGAGTTTCATAAATAATACTTGAGAATTAAAAACAAATCTCTTCAAGGACAGGTACCTAAATGGAAATATCCACAAAGATGGCCAAGGAGCCAAGGATATCTAGCATAATTTGAGGCCACAGGGAAATGTATAGAAGTCCAGACTTGCATTAAAGGACTGTTTTCTGTTACTTTTTAATCGTGGGGCCAAGGTGGTCATGATATTTGATGAAATGATTACTTCTGGTGCCGTATGGAACATATCAATCACATAACTCTAGCTGCAGTCCTCAAGGGTGAGAATAGGTTATGTGAATTTAAATAATATGCTCACAGTCTTCATAAATTTCAGAACACAAAAGACATTTGGAGTGAATTGCCTCACTTAGCACTCACACAAACACCTAAAGTCAAGGGGGGCAAAATAATATCTCTCCTCCTTTGATAGAAAGACATTGGGGAAACTTTAAGTGACTTTAAACAAATGACATGTTTATTGATGACAGAGACTCAGGATTCCATCAGTTAGGTACAGGGACTTTTCCTCTCCCATTCCAGTCCCTCATAAGCAACTAAGGCAATGGACTGCCTGGCCATCTTCTTAATCTCTAGACCTTGCATGGAAGCACCTCTTTCTAAGACGTCATGATAGATAACATTAAAAAGTGTTAACAGACCCTCCTTGGCATCAGTCACATTTGGATTAGAACTCCAGCACCACCCCCTGACAGTTGTGTAATCTTTAGCAAATTGTTTATTCCCTCCGAGTCTTTGTTTTTGCAAAATGAGTTTTAAAAACGTCTGCCTTTGGAGGATTTTTGTATCACAGAAAGTTTTTTCTTCATGTTGGGTTTCAATAAATGCTATTATTATTTATTTCATATGATAATTAATGCTCTGAACAATCAAAGATATTGTCCTATTTTTAGTAGGACCGGCACTAAAAGCTCAGCAAAGTATAAAAAAAAAACTTTCTCAGGATCACACTTTTAGTCAATGGTAGAGCCAGGGTGCCAATTCACCAGTGTATAGCTTCAAGTATATTTTTTATTTTTTGACATGGAAATTCTCGGTCTAGTAATGGAAATTTGAGTGCCCAGAATAAATAAGAAGCAAAATGAAACTCACCTGTTAATTGAATCTCTCTTTCTGTATTTAAAAACAACTATGTTTAAAGGTTAAGCCAATAAAGGAAACATTGATGAGAAATTATATTTGCTCATGGTACTAAGTGATTATATGACAGATTACTTAATATTTAAAAGAAAGAAAATATACCTTTACATTGGAGGAACAGGGGTTGATAACAGCTTAACCATATGATGTATCTTAATGTATCACCAGGTGTTAGACCACAAAAAATTATATGACTCCTACTGACACAGTGTCACTTATGAAGTAGTATTCTTGCCAAAAACATATAATCTATACTGGTTTACCATGAGCAATTCTCCCATTTAAAATCTCAGCAAGTTTTCTGTAGGAATTGCTAAGCTAATTCTAAAATGTATCTGGAAATGTGAAGAACTTAGAATAGCCATAACAATCTCGGAAACAAGGAGCAAAGTTGGAAGACTCACACTATGCGATTTCAACACTTTTTATAAAGTTATTTTTTCCAGCGCATTGCAGTATAAGTACAAAGATAGAAAAATAGATGAATCAATCAGAATAGAGGGTCTGGAAAGAGACTAATGCGGGCATGGAAGACTGAATTTCTAAAAAGCTACAGAAACAATTTACTGAAGGAAGAACAGTCTTTTTAATAAATAGTGATGGAGCTATTAGATATCCATATGTGAAAATACACTAATAGCTTGGATTCATACACCATTTATAAAAATGTAACTGCAAATGAGTCATAGTTGGAGCCCTAAGACTTAAAACTATAAAATGAATAGAAGGAAACATAGGAGAAAAGCTTTATAATTTTGGATTAGGGAAACATTTTATAGATATGACACTAAAAGCATATCTATAAAAGAAAAAATAAAGGATAAATAGGATTTCCTCAAAATTAAACATTTATGCACCTCAAAAAATATTGTCAATAACATTTTTTAAAAACCACAGCCTAGCCAGGCTCGGTGGCTCAGCTTGTAATCCCGCGCTTTGGGAGGCTGAGATGAGTGGATTGCCTGAGTCCGCGGGTTCGAGACCCGCCTGGGCAGCGAGACCTCATCTCTACAATAAATCAAAAAATCAGCTGGGCGTGGTAGCGCGTGCCTGTAATTCCGGCTACTTGGAAGGCTGAGGCAGATGGATCGCCGGAGCCCAGCAGGTCGAGGCTGCGGTGGCCAGGAGCAGCCACTGCACTCCAGTCTGGGCGACAGAGTGAGACTCCAACTCAAAAAAAAAACAAAAAAACACACCACAGCCTAGGAAAAATATTTTAAAATTATATATATTATAGCATGTGTATCTAGGATATATAAAGACCTTATAAACTTCAACAATATGAAAACAAACTGTAAAAATGAGCAAGTTTTATAAGATATGCTTCAAATCAGGATAGAGACAATCTATAAGTGGAGTTCTTTTTGCTTTGTTTGTTTTGTTTTCAAAGATCTTTTTTTTTTAGGGTAGTAATTTTTATCTATTTATTTACTTATTTATTTATTATAAGGATGTGGGGTACAATTCAGGGTTAGGGATACAAGCGTTGATTATGCAGATACTTTTGTTGATGAGGTATGCCCCTCCCTTCCCTGACAGTTTCCCTCAACTGCCAACCCCACTTTCCTCTCCTGGCAATTTCCCACTACAGTCAATCCCTTTTTTATAGTATTATGATAATTGTTCAAGGTCCACTTATGAGTGAGAACATAAGGCACTCTGTTCTTTGTTTCTGTGATAGATCACGGAGTATGATCGACTCCAAATCCATCCAAATTGCTGCAGAGTCTATATGTTTGTCCTTCTTTATGGCTGCATAAAATTCCATTATGTATATGTACCACACTTTTTTTTATCCAGTCCAGCTTTGATAGGCAACATGGCTGGTTCCATGTTTTTGCTATTGTGAACAGAGCTGCAGCAAACATACACGTGTAGGTATCTTTTTTGTAGAATGATTTGAGTTTCTCTGGATATTTTCCCAATAGGGAAATTGCTGGGTCATATGGAAGGTCAATTTCTAGTTCTTTCAGAAATCGCCACACTGTCTTCCAAAGAGGTTGCACTAGTTTGCATTCCCACCAGCAGTGTAGAAGCATTCCTTTTTCTCCACATCCTCGCCAGCATCTGTTGTCGTTTGTTTTACTAATGATGGCCATTCTTACAGGGGTTAGGTGGTATGGAACAAGATAGAGATTCCAGAAGCAAAGTCTCAATTTCTCATCCAACTCATCTTTGACGAAGCCTCCAACAACAACCACTGGGGAGAGGAGAACCTATTCAGCAAATGGTGCTGGGAAAACTGGCTGATCCCATGCAGAAGATTGAAATAGGATCCCTATCACCATACACAAAAATTAACTCTAAATAGATCAAAGACCTAAATGTAAAAACTCAAACTATAAGAACCTTAGAAAACACAGGAGACACCCTTATGGAAATTGGAACTGGCAACCAATTCCTAATCAAAGCCCCAACTACCCATGCTGTAAGAGATAAGATAGACAAGTGGGATCTTATCAAAATGAAAAGTTTCTGCAAAGCAAAAGAAACCATCAAGAGGGCGGGGAAACAGCCCATATAATGGAAAAAAAATATTTGCCAACTGTATATCTGACAAAAGTCTAACATCTAGGATCTACAAGGAACTCAAACGTGCCGAAAGGAAAAACACAAACAGCCCCTTTAAAAAGTGAGCAAAAGCTGGGCTCGGTGGCTCCGCCTGTAATCCCGCGCCTTGGGACGCTGAGGTGAGTGGATTGCCTGAGCCTGGGGTTCGAGATCCACCTGGGCAACTTGGCGAGACCTCATCCCTACAATAAATCAAAAATGAGCCGGGTGTGGTAGCGCATGCCTGTAGTTCCAGCTCCTTGGAAGGCTGAGGCGGAAGCATTGCCGGAGCCCAGCAGGCCGAGGCTGCGGTGGCCGGGAGCGGCCACTACCCTCCAGTCTGGGCAACAGAGGGAGACTCCAATTCAAAAAAAAAAGAAAAGTGGGCAAAAGACATGTATAAACACTTTTCAAAAGAAGATATACGGACAGCCGGCAGACATGAAAAAAGTGCTCAGCCTCACTCGTCGTCAGAGAAAAGCAAATCAAAACCTCTTTGAGATACCACCTAACCCCAGTAAGAATGTGTGCGTGTGTGTGTGTTTAAAGATATAACTCAGGACAAGGATGTATTTTTTCCCCCTACCCTCCTGCCAGTAACAGCCAACCAACCAGTATTCATTACCTAGGTAGCGTGTCACTTCTTCTGGCACACTGGCTAAAAATAATCATAGTTTTGTTTGTTCCCTCACTGCTAAATTCACCTTGTCACCAAGCTCTGCTATTTATCTCATCAAACCCTCTCTCATACTTACATACGTATTTCCACTACCATCGCACAGATCCTAAACCATAGCTTCATCTTCTTACCTGTGTTTTCTTTCCACTGTAACCCTTTTGACCCACTGCAGCAAGATGAACATTCTAAGACAGATTAGGTGATTGTTTAATTAACTCTGACCCCCAAATTGCAGGTTTTCCTCAATGTCAAGTGACTAAGTTTCCAGCCTGGCATTTAAACCCTTTCATAAAGCTCTATTTTATCCTTCCAACTCTACTTTCCTTGCCGTTTCTTTTAAGGGACATATGCCTCAGCCACGTGTTTCCCTTCCATTTACTAAAGATTTCTCACTCTTCTACAAAGATCCTTCACCCAAATTGTACTCTCCAGCTAAGCGGCCTATACCTTCAATCAATTATTCTCTAAAAAAGTCTAGTTCAGACTTCAGCTCATATTTTCACATCTCTTTTGTTGAAACAAATCTTGCCTTCGCTTATGGTAAACTATATAACGGCAATATCGAAGTTTCCAAAAAGGAAGTCTCTTCCCATAATTCCTGGAGTTTGTCTTTCAATCTATACATCCTCCGAACACCCAAATACTCAATTCTATACTTAGTAAATACTAGGCACTACACGTATATGTGGTAAATACAATAACAAGAAAAACTCATCTGGAACCAGTCGTGCTCATTCACTAACTCAGAGAAAGATAAATTCTCTTTCTAGAAAAAAGACCTGGAAACGAACAGAGCCATTTAGACCACATCACATGCATTCCTTTTGGAAACTTCTGAAGCACACAAAAACTATTAGTAAATATATTTTTAATGTATGGTATCTTTTGTGTTTCATTATATTTTTGGGAAGTTAAAATATTTAAATAGAAATTATCATATTACTTAGTTTTGACTTGAAGGCTATGGCATTAGAGCAAACCTTTATTTTTCCCAAAAGCAAATTTACTTTTAGGTCATAGTTTTGTCTAATCATATTGTGATGTACTTGAAAAGTCAAATTTTTAAATGATATATTGCATTCCACTTATACTTTAAAGGGGTATAAATGGTGATTATTAAATATCCTGCTTTGGTTTCACCTGTGTCCAAATCACAGCTTGGTCTACTAGAACATGAGTTGCTCGGCAGAACCAAGAGTGAAATTTCCTGCGCAGACACCTAATGAAATTGCAAGATGTTTTAAAATGTATTTTTCGCTGACACTTTGTCAACTCAAAACATGCGCGCACAGGATTTTCAGTTCAGTTTACAGATATAGATAACTGGATGAGGGAGCTGGCATTAACCCAGGAGAAAAGATTCTCTCTTAAATGGAAAAAGTGAGCTAGGATTATCCTATATTCCTTAACCTGCCTTTACTCTAGCGTGGCGTATCCAGATATTTAGGCATCATTGCGCCCTGGCTGTTCTGCCAACAGTAGATATGAATATGGATAAGCTTTTTGAAAAAGAAAGAGGCCATTTTTAATTCACTTGCAAATCAGAATGTTCAAACAGTCTCCCTCTGGATCATTTTTTAAAAATCAGTTGCCTTCTATAGTCTCTCTGAGAACTGCAATGCAATAGACTCCAAGATGATTGTACTCTGATCTTCGCAAATATTTCTCTTGAGGGAAGTGAGAGAGATATTGTTGGGGGAAAAAAAAGAACCATAGTCATCTCTTGGATGGTGTGACAATCGACGTATTATCTTCAAACCTGTGTATAAACAAGAGGTACTATCGGTTACAAATGCTAAAGGGAGACTATTGTTACTTTTGTGATGGAAATAATCCCGCAGTTAAACACTGGCAAAGAACATCATTAGATTTAGAAGTGCTTTGCTTTTTCATGTGATAGATCCTTTTTACAGAAAGTAATAAGGGGATCCAATTTGTAAAGAAATATTTTTACTAATAGAAGCATTTTTTATGGTCTACCGATATAATGCCATAATTTTGTCATCCTAATGCAGACAATTGCGTTAATGTGGTGATTCTGTCAGCGTAATGGGAAGAGAAAATACGAAGATGACAGTATAAATGGAGTAAATCTTGGCAAATAATAGACCTCCCGTGTCTCTTTCAGAGCATGTGTTTATTAGAAATGTAAGTTATAAACATACCCTGCAAAACTCCGCATACTGTTATCACTTCGCACCAATAATACATTGTTCACAGAAAGGTCACAGAAATTACAGTGTTGAAAAGTGACTTTAAAGATATCTAATGATAGAAATGTTGTTCCCATCTAATCCTATTCTCACTTTCCTTTTTTTTCATAAAATGTGTATGGCATAATTATGTTAGAAGTGGAGGGTTTACATAAATTAAGCGAAATATTTTAAAATTTTATAGTACGTTTACACAGTTTCTTAGCAATATTGCCAAATGCAAACCACAGGAGATAACTGGGTAGTTTTGCTTGTTTACTTCTATCTCTCTGGGTAATAACTATGTATCCTTAGTGAACTCTGTGATAAATTACTCAAGAGAACTGAACTATCATTATGTAGAATTGGATCACCTGATTTTTAAGTTAGAAGATCCCACCTTTAGGTTATTTGGCACCTTGCAGAGGAATAGCACCAGAGTCTTATGAGAAGAGAACCTCACACCCGGGGTATTTTAAGCCATTTTGGGAAAAAATGAATAAAAAATAAGAAATATGATGTGATCAGGTAGACGAGAATTTTAGTACGAGTAACATGGCTGTGCATGCAGTCATTTTGGTAAACCATATCTTATTCAAACAAAATTCCCTGCAGGTTCCTGAATGTTTCCTAGTCTAAAAGCTCTAATGCACATTTGATCAATTTCATTTTATCACTAGAAGAAAAGCTGTCAAACTACCATTAAACTGAGTTTCTCTCTACTCTAAAGTACAAATAAGAGCCCTGAAACTGTTTTTAAAATCAAGCAAAGTAAGTTTCTCCCTCATTCATAACATGAAAATTATGTGAAGAAAATACTTCCAGCAAGAGGTAATCCTAATGAGAGTGCACAGCAAATGTAACTAATTTTTTTGTCTTGCAAAAAAAATATGTGTGTGTGTTTGTGTTTATAATCATCAAATCACCAAGAAAGAAATTTAAATACATTTATCCTATCATATTAAAAAAATAAGAAAGCTTTGCAAAGAAGAACAAAACATTAAAAGTACTTACCAGTGCATTTTAGTGTCTGATTAAACCAACCTTGGGAATACACAAGTATCTATAAAGCACAAAAAATCAACAACTTATTAAGTATCAATGATTTTCTTTATAACTAGGTAAGCAAATTATACTATGTTTTTATTTCTGTTTTAAAAAAGAATAACATTCTTTTTGTTTTGTTAATATTTTCTTAATTTAATTACTCTATAGAGTGTATTCTCTCATGACTTTCTCAAGGAGAAGTGCCAAGATAATTGCAATTTAAATGAAATAGTTTTAGTTTAACTGTGGGAAAATAACTATTTACATGCCTTATTTTAATTGTTAAGGATTTTAATAGCTACAGTATTATATTTTCTACTTTCTATTAGTTTGTAGTTTACTTCAAACAAATAAAACCTGATTCATCAATTTCTAGGGACACTTCTAATTACCAAGTGAAAACATATGTGAATAGATTATTTTCATTCTATTAAATAAGTTAATATTTAGAATCTCAAATTTTATTCACTAATAAAAAATAGTAAAAACAATTAAGGAAAGCGCCAAGATACATGTTATAAATAGAAAATCTGGATTTAGTCATTTTAATATGGATCTCATATCGATTTAGATGAATTTGTCTTATTACACTTCCCTATGAAGATATAATAAAAGATAAAGATGATAATACAATGTGCATAGTTATACTTTTTGAACAATATACAATTCTGGGCAATTCACTTTAAACATTAAAGTAACAACCTTTCAATGAAAATTTACAAGAATTGTGAACTACCATAACCTTAGTTTGGCAATAATTAATTCCTTAAACAAATCTCTATTAAGCACCTATCCTGTGTCAAGCCAATATTCTATATATTGATGGTATAGTTGAGAAAAAGATAGATAATAAGCACATTAATAGGTACAGATATACATATATACAAACATAAACCAGAAAAATTGTTTCTGCTTTAAAGAAAACAAAACAGGAAAATGAAATAGAGAAAACTGGATTGAGGCCACTACCTTCCCAAGGTACTCAGGAAAAGACTTGTCTGAGCTTAAAGACAGGAGTGAGAGACAGCCACATACAGGTCTAGTACGAAAATGTTTCAGGAAGAGAGCACCAAAAAAGCAAGATTCCGGGCAGGTGTAAGTTGGCTAAGTGTGAGGAAAAGAAAAAGATGTCAAAACATACAGTGACGAATGGGGACAGAGTTAAGAATTTAGAGCAAAAAAGATGAACACGGGCTGATTCTACAAAGATTTGGCAGCTATGGTATAGACATTGGGTTTTCTTTTAACGGTAATGGCAGATTCTTATGAAGTTAAGGAGAAAGGTGACACGATTTCAAATTTTGAAAGATAATTCTGACTAATAGACAATAATCAAACTGTACTAGGGAAAAAAAAGAAGCAATAAGAATAATTAAGAAGCTATTGTGTCAGTCAAAACAAGAGATTAGGATAGTTTGCGCTAGAAAAAATGGGAAAAAATAATGTGTTCAAATTTAAAAACATATTTGGAAGACAGAGCTGGCATAACTTTTCAATAGATTATATAAGATAATGGTCATAACCTAAAGAAAGATCTGAAACACAAATTTTAGGTTTGAAGATTGAATGATGATAGATATGGTGCCATACATTGAAATGGGGACGTTCCACTCCCAGTAATGGCAAAGTAATTTATATTCTATCAGTGCTCCTGTAGATAATAATTGCAATCTATGGACAAAATTTTTAAAAATCACTTTCTGAAGTACTAGAAAGTGAACAGAACCAGAGATAAAGAAAATTGGCAATTAGATGAAATAAACAGCATAGGATGAGTTTCCCAGTTTTGTTCCTTTGGGGAAGAGAATAATTCACAATCAATGCTTTTTGGGGGCAGCCAAAACTCAGAGCACACTGCCAACTTTTTGACACGGAATCACAGGACAGAGTATGAGTATAACATAGAAGCTAGAAATTGGTAAATCTACAAAGGAAGCAGAAAGTCACAAAGAGAGTACTTGATATTCTGTTTATATACTCTGAATGGATAGCAAATCTCTGAATTTAAAATATTTAAAGGTCATACAAAACTACCGAGTTACAATATTTTCAAATTTTACATAAAATGTTACAAAATTAGGACTAACTTGAAATATGATAAGTTTAGGAGATACGTTGTAAGCCTTTAAACTGCCAGTAAAAGAATGTGGAGAGGTCTAGACTAAAAAACTGATTGAAAAAGTAAACGCTGAAAAGTAATCAGTTAGTCAAAAATATAAAATAGAAACTGAGAAACACAAATTGGAGTATAAACAAAAACAGAGAGCAAAATGACATAATTGTGTAGCATCTCCTCAATAATTGTATGTCAGAATCCGCCTCCAATTGAACAAGAGAGACTTTCCAGATCAGAACATCTTCAGTCAACACATCCCAGCCATGCTTCTAGAGCCTGGTCTCAAACATGACAGGCAGTTAAGGATTACTAGGAATTTGAGGAGAATATCTAATTTTAAAGATGGTAACCAAAAAAAGAAACAAAATGACAATAGACAACAACAACAAAGAAAAAATAAACCTGAAGGAAATTGAAGAGAATATAAGAAGAAAAGTAAAACAGGAGAAAGTGCATTTAGGGCAGCAAAAGGAAAGTTCAAGAAGTTAATATAAAAATTGTACTCAGATTTGGAGAACAGTTGGAAAAAGCATGGAAAACTGAAGGTAAAGAGACGAAAAGTGTGTGTGTGTGTGTGTGATGATTTCTATAATGAGAAGACATAGGAAATTAAGAGGAGAAAATTGTTAAAACATAATTCAATACAAAAAAGTTCTAGAAATTAAAATTAAAAAGACAGACACTACAAGAAACTATTACTGTCTAGACTAATACATGGAAAAAGATTCGCATCTCAAAGAACATAAAATTTTTTAAAAAAACAACAAATTTTAGGTGACAATAACATTCTCAAATCTGCCAAGGAAAAGATGAGAAGAGGGACAGGTTCTATGCCAAGTATTAGTCATCAGAATGGCGTCTGATTTCATCACAGAAACACTGAAGTCTGTTTTCAAAATGAAGTAACGTCTTGAGCATTATGAGGAAGAATGCCCAGATAAACTGTGAATCAAGTCGAAGTGCAGAATTTTCAGACATATGGGACTCAAGAGAACTTCTCATGCACATTTTCTCTGGAAGCAGCTGAAGGACTACTTTTCCCAAATTGGAAAAGTAGGCAAAGGAAACCCACCGAACTCTGAAGACCCATGTCTTTGGGCTGTGAATCATGTGAAGGGATCAACCACCGCAGAACAAAGCAGGGAGTGAGAAAGCATGAAAAGGAAAACCTCCAAGAAAAAAAAGAAAATGAAGAAAAGAAGGAGAAAAATGGGGAAGAAGAAGGCAAACTGAGGCAACCTAACATGTTTGACCATATTGAGAGAAATAGGTTCTGTGGAAAAACTGGAGCTAGACTCATTATTCACGCCAGAAAAACACGAAAAGTTCAGTAATGAAACAATGTGATCAGAGTGTACAATATATGTTATTAAAAGCAATATTGTATTGTATTCATAATTTAAATGCCAAATATTAACTGAAGAAGCTTGTATTCAAAAATGTGTGTGTGTGTGTGTGTGTGTGTGTGTGTGTGAGAGAGAGAGAGAGAGAGAGAGAGAGAACTGGTGATGTGTGAGAGAACCCAATTCTTATTTTCTATTTTAAGAAGTGACAAGTAGTGTCTGTAATTGAAATGCAAATGCAAAGCAACCAAAATTATGCAAAAATGGGGAAGGACAGACTAGGAAAACAAGACACAAGAATGAAAGATGTTCTGTTTTAAAAGTGTGAGTCCAGGGAGGAAGAACTGGAGGCAAGGAATTTCTTTTTGTTCATGACGAACCCTAAAGTATGATTTTTTTAAATTTGCAAACATTTTAATTTTTTAAATGTTTTAACTCTCTTTCGGTATCTGTTACCAATGCTGATTTTACCATTATGTTGATACAGTGCTTCCACCTCTAGGAATATTGCCCAAGAAGATGGCTGCAGGTAAGTTTAAATGTAGAAGTACAGGCCGGGCTCGGTGGCTCAGCTTGTAATCCCAGCACTTTGGGAGGCTGAGTGGATGGCCTGAGCCCGCGGGTTCGAGACCCACCTGGGCAACTTGACGAGACCTCATCTCTACAACAAATCAAAAATCAGCCGGGTGTGGTAGCGCACACCTGTAGTTCCTGCTACTTGGAAGGCTGAGGCCAAAGGATCGCCGGAGCCCAGCAGGTTGAGGCTGCGGTGGCCGGGTGTGGCCACGGCACTCCAGTCTGGGCGACGGAGTGAGACTCCAACTCAAATAAATAAATAAATAAATAAATAAATGTAGAAGTACAGGATGTTTATCTAACTGGCTAGATTAGGGAAATTTGGAGGACAACTTAAATTGCCAACAATAAAATTTCAGTTCAACGAATTATACGCAGCCCTTAAATATAATACTAGAAGATATTTAATGACATGAAACTTTTATTTCATATATCTTTTAAAATGATGACAATAGACCCAGCATCATGATACCACCATGAATTCAACCTCAGTTGGGCACTGCTCACTGCATTCTCCCTCTAATCATAATTGCCTATATTTTTTATCTATTTCGCTCTCTTTAAGCTTCTCACGCTTCCGTTTATCCCTGATTCTTCACAGACTTCTTGACTTCTGTTTCACAAAGATAGTCAAATATGTAAAACAAGCGGTGCCCTATGTTCCCCACCAGCAGGTTGGCCAATCCTTCTGGTTGGTGCCCAACCTCCCTTTCTGTTACAATTAATGGAATGCCTTTCTCCTGTGGAAAGTTAATTTCTCTTGTGTGATCTGGATTCCACGACTTGTCATCTTTCTGAATCTTTATCCCCCTTTATTTGCTGTCTTCTCTTTTTTTTCAACTTCTCTGTAAACTTCACTGTCTTTCAAATAAACATTCACACATGCTTTATTTCTTTTCATCTTAAACAATAACAAAACACACACACACACACACACACACACACACACACACATCTTTCTGGATGGTGAATTGCGATATCTGTTAGATGTTTGAGACATATGCATGCACGTGGTTCAGCTGGGTGGAGGTTCCTACATTCGTCGGTGTTTCTTCCTGGTGAAATGTCATATAAGCAAGTGAAAATGTTTCCCAACATATCAGTCTTATTGGAAGTATATCTTTTTCAAACAAGCATGAATCGACTATACAGAATCGACTGTACATTGCCGTTTTTATTTTGCAGAATACTATTATGAGCTTTTGCTTCAAAAAGCATTGAATCTTAAATGTCATTCAAGCTTGAAATTCAAAAATATCACTAAGACTTTGCACAAACTAGATTAATAAAGAGAGATATAATGCTACAGATTCGCACAAATTGGCTAAGCACAATATGCTTGACAGGCGCACGGACCCATCAACCAAATAACAAACGAAAAACAGCAAAGAGATCTTCAGATAAATAAAATACTCAACGGTATACATTGAGAATGCTGAAGGCTTTCTCTGTGCTAAAATTAATGATTCTGAATCAAATGAAAGCACTAAAAATGAACTGTTTAGAGACACACCAGAATCTCTTTCTTACCCTTCAATAAGGCTAAAGCTGATTTTGCATGGACACATTTTATGCAACATAAATTTAAATTGCCGAGACTCTATGCAGATGAAAATAGGTAGATGATATGAGGCTTCCTCACCTCTGGTTCTGAAGCTCTTCAAGCGTGTTGTTAATACCTGTTTTGTGAACTGCTTTCCTGCTATACAGTGAAAATGTCGATGTTGATACTCAACAATGTTACAGCCCGTATTTATTGCCTCATAAAGTTAAACTAACTGTGTGTTAGCCATGCTGCTGAAGGAGACTTGCCTTAATGCGGTTTACAGCAGTGCTAATTCTGCCAGGTCCCACACCACAGCAGGATGGGAGAGTAATGCTGTCATTAATTAAAGGGATAAAACAGACTTTTCACATGTGGCTCGGAGCCCAACTTTAATTACCCTTTGGCTCCAAGGCCTCTAGAGGGGTCATTTCTGCAAGTAATTTCCTAGGTTGCTGACAGAGCCTTCTGTTCCTGACAGATTCCGAGAAGGCAATGGTGATGGTTTCACCACTTGTATCATTAAATTTCATTTTAAGATTATGAGGAGTACTTAGCTGGCTAGTTGGGAAGTGATTTAATGTTTTATTGACAATCTTATAGGGGGCACTGCAATTTATTTATAGGCTTATAAGTAAAATCAATTCTGTGCCGTTCTATTTTCTTTCTTTAGTTGTGAGATGGGTGGTCATCCCATGTTTATAGCATCAAAGACTGACTTCAGAATACTAACTTCCAAGGCTCTTCACCGATAAATCTCCAACCAATAAAATCCCAATATGGCAATAATGTTACCAGTAAATCTAATAATATGAATAGATATTTACTGAGGACCCACTATGTGCTAGGCAATGTTCTATGTGTTTATAACACATTATGTCATTTACATCTCGGCCAAAATCCTATGGGGATATGCTTCAATCTTATCCCCATTTGAGAGATGCCACAGAGGCATGAGAGGTGAAGGGACTATCTTATCTCTCACAAGGGAGTAACACGGCTGATTGGTATTAATCTGTGTGCTTTATTTTCCTGCAACCTTGGGTCAGTTTTAAAACCTTTGAAAACTTGAATGAATAGCACAATGAACATGTTTTTACTCATGAGACTTGCCTTACTTGGATCTTTTTTGCAAAATTATCTAAAAGTTTCACAAATTGTGACACTTTTTCTCTAAATATTTCAGTATTCAACTTCTAAAAATAATGGTACCCTCCTACATAAGTCGCCATTACCATAACAAAGAAAATTAGCATTCAATAATATAATCTGCCATATAGGGCCATGTTTAAAATTCTCCAACTGTTCCCCTCCAAAATGTTTTTTATAGATATCTTTTCCCTTAGCTTAAAGATATGGTGAAGCATCATTCACTGCATTTAGTTGCTACATATTTTCAATCTTGAACAACCTTCATTTTTCCCCATTTTTTCATGACATTGAATTTGGGAAGAGCTGGGGTCGACTGTCTTTAAGAATGTCACATATTCTGCCTTAATTTTTTCCTCGTTCCAACATTTCTGTAGAAAATACTATTCAGGTGAAGACGTGTATTTATTGCATCACATCAGGAGGTGAGAACCTTGCAGTGGTATCGCAGAGGGTGATGCTATGTTCAATCACTTAGTTAAGGTGGGGAGAATGGAACATTTTCACTGCAAAGTTAACTCTATCTCTGTGATTAAGAGTTGATATTTTCAGGCCCAATGCAGTGGCCCAAGCCTGTAATCCCAGCACTTTGGGAGGCCGAGGCAAGAGTATTGCCTGAGTCCAGGAGTTCGAGACCAGCCTGGGCAACTTGTTGAGACCTCCTCTCTACAATAAATTTTAAAAAATTAGCCAGGCATTCTGGTGCTCACCTGTAGTTCCGGCTACTTAGAAGGCTGAAGCCGAAGGATCACCTGAGCTCAGCAGGTCAAGGCTGTGGTGGCTGTGAGTGTGCACTGCACTCCATTCTGGGTGACGGAGTGAGACTCCAACTCAAGGGGGAACAAAAGGAGTTATTTTCTATGACTATTTTGTTTTCTAATGATGATGTTAATGAATGTTGATAAATCTTTCATATTTTCAAATCTATCTTTCCTCCTACATATGTTAACCAGCATTTATTGTAAATAAGACATTTATTGTTTTTGCTTTGTTTCATCTGCATTCTCTCCATCTTCATAGACTCATAGATTTTTGTTTTATCTAATGTTTTATAATACATTACCATTATTATTTCTTAGATGTTCCAACATCACAAATTTGGCCAGTTGCGACCGCCCTCCCAAGCTGAATCCTTTCTCCTTTTGCTATGAACCCATTGGTCTTTGAGAAATTTCTGCTTTCTGACACAAGATGAGTTGGGCTCACCAATTATTTTCCCTGCCCTAATCCGTAATTAGCTGTTTAGCCAAGGCATAGTATCCCTTAGTAAAGAAATTTATCTGGAAACTAAGTTCTGGTATTAAGTATACACACTGCTCAGAGGTGTTATTTCTTTTATACCTGTTCAGTGAACAGAAACACACATACTCTCACAAACACACATATTTACACATTTATAGTGATACTTATAATTAAAATCCAATGTCACATTAAAACACTTAGTAGAAAACATAGGAGGAAAGCATCATGGCATTGGATTTGGTAATAATTTCTTCAATATGCTATCAAAAGCACAGGCAACAAAAAGATAAGTCAAACTACATCAAAATTAAAAACTGTTGTGTATCAAAGGATACTATCAGCAGAGTCCAAAAGAAACAGCCTACCACTAAACAGCCAAAGTAGCAAGCAATCTGGTTTTTTAAATGGGCAAAGGACTCAAATAGACATTTCTTCAAAGAAGGTATACAAACGGCCCATAAGCACATAAAAAGAGGGTCAGCATAACTCATCATTAGAGACACATAAATCAAAACCACAGTGAGATAGCACTTCATACCCATGATGATGATTATTGTCTGAAAGGAATGGAGAGAAAGAAAGACAGGGAGGGAGAGAGGAGGGGAGGAAGGGATGGGGGAGGAAGGGAAGCACATGTATTGGCGAGAATATGGAGACATTTGCACCTTTGTGTGCTGCTAGCGATAATGATGAAATGGAGAATATGGAGACATTTGCACCTTTGTGTGCTGCTGGTGATAAAATTGCTCAAACACGGTGGAAAACAGTATGGTGGTTTCTCAAAAAGTTAAATATAGAATTACCATATAATCCAGAAATTCCACTTCTGGGAAACACTGAAAATAAACGGAAGCATAAACTTAAACATGTATTTGTACACCAATGTTTATGGCAACAATATTCACAATAGCCAAAAAATGGAAGGAAACCAAGTGTATGTTGATAGGTGAATGTCTAAGCAAAATGTGGTATATTAATTATTGAGAAAGATGTTAAGATCTCTGATTATTACTGTGGACATCTCCATTCCTCCTCGCGTGTCTATCCATTTGCTTCATGTATTTTGAAGCTGTCTTATTAGGTACATGATGTGATTTTTGTGTCCTCTTGATTAAATGACACTTTTAACTTTATGAAATAGCTCTTTTTATTACCAGGCATATATCTTGTTCTGAATCTACTCTGTCAGATATTAATATAATCATGCTTGGTTTGTTTTGATTAGTATTAGCATGTTATGACTTTTCCAATTCTTTTACTTTTAACTTGTTTCATTATATTATAAATGAATTGTTCCATATATTTTGTTCTTAAACCTTCCATATATTTTGTTTCTTATCTAAGTTATAATTTATGACTTTTAGGTGGAATCTTTATTTCATTTACATTTACTTATTGTTATGGTTGAAATAAAATCTATCATCTTCCTATTTGTTTTCTGTTTCCCAAATGTTCATGATTTCTTATGTCAATTTTTGCCTTATCCTGGATTAACTGAGTGCTTCTATAATTCCCTTATCTTTTTCATCAGCTGATTGACTATAACTCTTTATCTTAGTAGCTTTTTTAATACACAGAGTAGCAGACATCTTAAACTTACCTCAATCTGTGTTCCCATCATATGACACCACTTACAGTGCCAGCAACTTACAAGCACATACCCCATTTCATCTTCCTGGCCTTTATGCAGTAGTGCATTTTACTTCTATTTCTGTTATACATTGCACAGTACATTATTACTAATGTTATTTTCATTACTTTATTATCTTCTATTGGAACTTGTATAGGAAAGATAAGTCTTTACACAGGCACACTTCAGAGATATTCTGGGTTTGGTTCCAGACCACTGCGATAAAGATAATATCACAATAAGGCAAGTCGCACAATTTTTTGGCTTGCCAGTGCATATAAAAGTTATATTTTACACTATACCGAGTCCATTAAGTGTTCCATAGCATTGTATGTTCAAAAATAGTATACGTACTTTATTTTCAAATATCTTATGGCTAAAAAATGCTAACAATAAGCTGAGCCTTCAGCAAGTCATAATATTTTTGCTGGTGGAGGGTCTTGATGTTGACGACCGTTGACTGATCAGGGTGGTGGCTGCAGAAGGCTGGGGTGGCTGTGGCAATTCCTTAAGATAAGACAACAGTGAAGTTTGCCTCAGTGAATGGCTCTTCTTTTCGTGGAAGTTTTCTCTGCAACATACAAAGCTGTTTGATAGCACTTCCCCTACAGAAGATATTATTTTAATGTGGAGTCAGTCCTCTCAAATTCTGCCACTGCTATATCAAGTAAGTTTGTGTGCTATTCGAAACCTTTGGTTGTCGTTTCAACAATATTCGCAGCATCTTTGCCCGGAGTAGTTTCCATCTCAAGAAGCTACTTTCTTTGCTCATTCATTGGAAGCAATTCCTCATCCATTAAAGTCTTATCATGAAATTGTAGCTGTTCAGTCACATCTTTAGACTCTACTTTTCTATTTCCACCAATCTGCAGATAATTCTTCCATGGAACTACTGAACTCCTCAAAGTTATTTGTCAGGGTTGAAGCCAACTTCTAAGCTCCTATTGATGTTGATATTTTCAACTCCTTCCAAGAATCATGAATGCTTCTCATGGCATCTAAAACAGAGACTTCTCTCCAGAAGGCTTTTAGTTGACTTTATTCAGATCCATGAAAGCACCCACTCTTTGTGGCAGCTGTAGCCTTACCAAAATGTGACACAGAGACATGAGGTGAGCACATGCCATTGACAAAATGACACCAACAGACTTGCTTGATGCAGGATGGCCACAAACCTTCAATTTGTGAGAAATGTGTCGCTCACCCCTGACCAGCAGGAAGGAGGCAACAACAACGTGTTCTTCTCAAAGCGGTTTATTCAGCCTTTACACCATGCCAGCTTCTTCTCTCTTCTTCTAGCTTCTTCTTCCTTCTTCCCCGTTGTCCCGTACTTATATCCCTTGGTCTCCACCCACAAGTCCCGTACCAGCGTGTCAGCAGTTCATAGGCTCTGCAGCGTTGCGCTTGCGCGGTGCGCAGTGAAGGAGGGCCCGGCGGTACATCACGCGCCTACTCATGGGACTTGGCAGAGGCCCCGGGCGCCATCTTGGCTCAGGCCGCGCTCTCCACAGAAATGCAATGCCTATCAAGGCCAATACAGCAAGGTGTGACTGTATCTACCTATGTGATTGTTATTTTCT
The DNA here is from genome assembly GCF_000164805.1 of Carlito syrichta. Classification (NCBI taxonomy): domain Eukaryota; kingdom Metazoa; phylum Chordata; class Mammalia; order Primates; family Tarsiidae; genus Carlito; species Carlito syrichta. The sequence continues at coordinate 410,899 of NW_007252321.1, forward strand.
GTCTTTATTTCTTCACAAAAACTCCAATTTTGCCTTTTGGAAAGATATTTTCCTTGAGCAAGGAATCATTTTTTTCTTTCAGTCATTTAAACATAATCTTCTTTTGTCTCCTAGCTTGCATTATTTCTAATGAGAAGTAGGCTGCCATTTTTTATTTTATTCCTCTGTATGTGAAGTGGTCTATTTTTTACTGCTTTTACGACTTTCTCTTTACCGTCAGTTTTAAGCAGTTTGAAGACTATTGCTATTATTTAAAATCAGAAATATTTTTTCATTTGTTCATTTACAACTATTTAAACTGATTTATTATACATGTGCTGAATTTTTAGAAATTATTTTCTAAATTTAAGATTTTTTCTAAATATATATTCTATTGGAATCATTATATAAAAATTTAACTTATTTGTTGCAATAAAAGTTTTTTAATGTTTATGTTATATCCTGCAAACTTGCTAAATTAGTTTATTGCATTTTTATTTTATTTTAAAATTTCATTGGCATTCAAGTTATATTGTGCCTTCTGCAAATGGGCACAGTTTTGCCTCTCTGAGTCCAATTATTGTACCCTTTTTTTTTTCTTATATATTGCCTACTATATTTAATACAACTTATTTTTTTCTGATTTTCTGTCCTTAGTTTAAAAATAAATGCCTAAAATGCCTCTTTTGGTTAAACATTAAGTAGACTGCAGGATTTGGTGACTGTTATATTAGTATATAACAGATAATATACAATGCACATTACACAATATATATTATGTAGTATATGAAATATATAACATATATCACCTAAAATCATATCCTTCATAAACATATTAAAGAAATAGCCACTGTATATTGTTGTCTACTTAAATTATTATTTTAGCAAACATGAGCAATAAATTTTGTGAAATACCTTTTTAGGAGACTTTGAGAATAGTGCTGCAATAAACACAGGATTGCAAGTGTCTTTTTGGCAAAACCATTTATGCTTCTTTGGGTATATGCCCAGTAGTGAGTTGGCTGGTTTGAATGGTAAGCCTGTTTTTAATTCTTCAAGAAATCCCAAAGCTGCTTTCCACAGGGGCAGAACTTGCTTAGATTTCCATCAGCAGTGCAGGAGTGTTCCATTTTCTCTGCAACCTCGCCAACATTCATTGTTTTTTTGACTTATTAATAACTGCCATTCCAACAGGCTGAGGCCATTATTCTAAGAGAATGGACATAGAAACAGAAAACTGAATAGTCTCACTTGTAAGTGAGAGCTAAACACTGGGTGCACACACATGAGCATAAGAATGGGGGTAGCAGACTCCCAAAAGAGTGAGGGAAGGGGAAGAGGAAGGGTTGAAAAACTGCCTACTGAGTAGCAGGCTCACCATTTGGGTGGGGAGCTCAGCAGAAGCCCAAACCTCACCCTCGTGCACTAAACTCATGCCACAAACCTGTGTGTGTACCCCTTGGATGTAAAAATTAAAAAAAGCAAAAGAAGGATCCATAGAAATAATGCTATGGTCTTCTTGCCTTTAGATCTGTTTCTATGGCTGATGACATTAATGGATTCTCTAATGTTATACCATTCTTGAATCTCTCTAGTAAGTTCTTTTTGTTCATATGGCCTCTCTTTTCACACGATGTTGGAGTGTTGAATTCAGTTTGCAAATCTATTTGGGGATTTACACTGAAATTTTCAAGAGACTGCTCCATATTTCCTGTTATAGTGTCGTCTACATCAGGTTTATATATTAATACGCTACTTGCTTCAATCTACTTGCTTCAACAAATAATTGGAAGTTTTCCTTATTGTTATACGGTCTGAAGCACAAGTGGCATAAATTTTGCTGCAGTTTGAAGATGAACGGAATTCTCCTATGAAAGTGTCCTAGCCATTTGCTTTTTGTGAGGGTCTGTTAAATATTTTCTGTTTCTTCTATGAGTATTGATCTTTTTGGCTTCTGGCTCAACTCTGATCTTTATATATTTGGAGAGTATAATTTTATCTAGAATTTCAAATTTAATTTCTAATATTTATGAAAAATAGTCTCTTAGTATTTTCATTTAATACTCTGCTTCAACTATTTCTGTCATTTTTTTTTTTTTTGAGTTGGAGTCTCACTCTGTCACCCAGACTGGAGTGCAGTGGCCGCTCCCGACCACCGCAGCCTCGCCTGCCGGGCTCCGGCGATCCTTCCGCCTCAGCCTTCCGAGTAGCCGGAATTACAGGTGCGCGCTACCACACCCGACTGATTTTTTGATTTATTGTAGAGATGAGGTCTCGCTGCCCAGGCGGGTCTCGAACCCGCGGGCTCAGGACATCCACTCACCTCAGCCTCCCAAAGGCGTGGGATTACAGGCTGAGCCACCAAGCCCGCCTTCTGTTTGTTTCCATACAAGTGTGCATAGTAACCTCTGATAATCTTTTTTATTTCATCAGAGTCAGTTGTGACTTGATCTTTTGCATTTCTGATTGCGCTTATTTGGGCTTTTTGTCTCTTTTTCTTGGTCAACCTGGTTAGGGATCCATCAATCTTGTTTATTCTTTCAAAGAACCAGCTTTTTGTTTTGTTTATTTTTTCTGTTAAATTTTTGTTTTCTGTGTCCCATATTTGGGCTTTTAATTTGGGGATATGGATTCTTCTGCTGAAGTTAGGGCTTGGTGATCTTGCTTTTTCAGTTTCCTTAGGTGGTATGTTAGGCTGTTAACTTGTGAACTTTCCATTTTCTTCTTGTGTGTTCATAGAGTTATGAATTCCCCTCTTAGTGCAACTTTCATGGCATTCTAGAAATTTTAGTAAGATATTCTTCATTTTCATTTCTTTCCAGGAAACTATTAATTTCTGTTTTGATTTCTGTGTTGACCCAGGAGTTGTTCAGCATCTTGCTGCTTAGTGTCCATGGCTTTGTGGGTTTTGGGGAAATTTTGTTGGTGTTGATATTTATTTTTCTTCCACTGTGGTCTGAGAATGTTCGTGGCAGTATTTTAATCTTTTGAAATTTGTTTAGGCTTAATTTATGGTCAGAGAAGTGGTCAATCTTACAGTATGTTCCATATGGTGATGAGAAGAATGCATATTATGTGGCTGCTGGGCGGAGTGTTCTGTAGGCATCTATTAAATCCATTTGGTCAAGCATCAAGTTAAGGTTCCAGATTTCCTTGCTGATTTTTTTGTCTTGATGATCTGTCTAGGGTTGGTAGTGGAGTATTGAAGTTCCCAGCTATGATAGTGTTAGAGATGATACCTTTTTTTAGTCTAACTAGAAGCTACTTTATAAAAGTTGGTGCTCCTATATTGGGTGCATATATGTTTAGGATGGATATTTCTTGGTTTTGGATTGAACTTTTTATCATTATGCAGTGACCTTCCATATCTTTTAAAATTTTTGATAGCTTAATGGATATTTTGTCTGATATTAAGGTAGCAATTTTTGCTTTCTTTTGTTTTCCCTTCACCTGAAATTTGTTTTTCATCCTCTTACTTTGAGTTTGTGAGCATCCTTTCTGGTGAGATGAGTCTCCTGGAGACAGCAAATTGCAGTGTCACAATTTTATATCTATGTACCATTGTATGTCTTTTCGATGGTGTATTTAGTCCATTTATATTCAGGCTAATTATTGAGATGTGAAAGTTTATCCCTGTCATGAGGTTCTTATAGAGTTTGTTTTTATTGTTATTTGTTTACTGGCTTTTTTTCATTTTTTGGTTGATTTATGTGTGTTTTCATACTTTTTCTTGTATTCTTCCTAAGTGCGTGTTTGTTCTTTTTTCTTTCTTCTGTGTTTAATACTTTTAAAAGTGTTTCTTGTAGAGATGATTTAGAGGCAGCATAAACTCTTAGGGATTGAATGTCTGGTAAGGATTTGCATTCTCCATCACTGATGAAATTTAGCTTAGCAGGGTAGGAAATTCTTGGTTAAATTTTTTATCTCTGAGAACTTTGAAAATTGGACTTCCATCTCTTCTAGGCTGTATTATTTCTGTAGAAAGTCTGCTGCCATTCTAATTGGTCTTCCCCAGTAGGTAGTTTGACTTTTCTTGCTCTGCTCTCAGGGCAGTGGTGGGTAGCAGTTACCAACAGAGGAGAGCTCCAGGTACTTGAAGTCTCCCCTCAGATGGACTTTCGCCCACCAGCACACACCCATTCATGTAGACAGTCTTTATGGACATTCACTTTTGCAGGGACTCTCACACTCCCACCAATTCTGTCTCCATCTTGTCCATCTCTCCTACTTTTTTTTAACCTTAAGTCTCATGCATAACTGGTTGAGTTAGTTACATATCCAGTTTATGGAATACTTTTTCAAGTATTCAATGCAATGCCATCTCATTTTACTTATTTGTTCATTCTATTTTTTACCTGTAAATTCCATTATATTACATTTGCAACTAACAAACACATAATCTAACATTTTTCTTGTATTTTATTTTGTATGTGTTTTCTAAGCTATCTATTACCATGTCATGTGCCTTTTTTGTAACTTAATATTGAGCCATTGTGCTATTGATATCATCATCTCTCATATTTTACTTTTACTGTGTGTCTTACTGTATAACTCTTTAATTGCTTCAAACTGTTCCATAGTATTCTGTAGTTCATCTGCCATCTATGTTCCTCCCTCATCTATGTCTGCCTAAATCCAAATCATTTGGTTCCATCCAACAGCCAAAGCAAATGCCAAACAAGAAAATTGTTCCCATTTGTTCATGCTTGACATTTCAAACTTCTCCATATTCCCAGAGCTCCATCTTATACTCCTTTTATTCTATTATCTGTAGTGTCTCCATAAGTTTCCTCACTTTTATGCAGCATGTTTTTACTAATTTTTATGAAGATTTCACATTTATTATAGTTGGTCTTTTACCTCCTCTTGACTTCAAGTGGCAAGAATCACACTTGTTTATATAGCACTAGAACACAATAGAGATATGTAAGATAATCAAATTATATCATTTTGAATATTATCATTTTAATTCATTTATTTTACCTGTTAAATGTAATTATTATTAAAGCAAATACCATTTGTATATTGTTTACAACACCTAGTATAATCCCTGCACGTGGCAATTGTATAACTGATGGCCTTAAAGGGCTAAATGAATCTTTTATAAAACTATTAAAATTAATACGAATTAAACATACTATTAAGACTCACAGCATTTTCCTATTCCTAAAAAGAAGAGCTTATAAGTAGTACTATTTAGATGTATTATGAACAAAATTAGTATTTAGTTGTTCTTCAACAACAAAAACTTCTTCCTTATAGTTAAATACAACCTTTGCCACATTTCTTTAAAAATATAAAATAAGGTAGAATATATTGTGTTGAATTTATAATGTATCAGTGAAAACGCTTTAGGTTTCTTTGCTGATGTACTCAATGTTTCTTAAAACTACTATATGTGTCTGTTATGAAGGGCAATAAAAATATAAATGTTTACACTGTTGATTTATAATTCTGGGCAAATTTGTTGTGTTTCTAAATATAGTATCCTAGTTTACAGAAAAACAGAAGCTGTTTATAAGATTTCAAATTAACAGAACTAAGTTAAACTTCCAAAGACACTAATAACAGCTGTGCTTTAAAAATTATTTGGAAATCATTATACCCTCTCCATAGAAACATGTGACATGGTAGCTATTGCAGTGAGTTCTATGTTAGATGACAACAGAAAAGAAAAAAAGTGCAAAGAATAGTCATTTTTTAAAACTTTAAATATTTATGAAGACATTATATGATATGAGGTGCTGAAATATATTTAGGAAGTGTTATGAACCGTGCAGTTAATATAAATGAGAGATATATTTATGTCAACTTCTAGTATGCATGATAATACACCGCATAGCAAATTATGGATAACTGTGGAACAACCAAGTAAAAATATTTTCAAGAGAAAATTTACATTCTGAATTTCTATGTTACCAGGAACAAGCTTTAATTTAAAATGAATAAATGTCTATAGCGTGTACTCAAATAATCAGACACTTCAATTATATTATGATGTTTCCAGAAAGTAATATAGACATTCCAACTGCCCATTAATGAGGTGAGGTTTACTGAAAACTGAAAGAAGTGGTTCTTATTAGTAAACCAAGAGCTAAAGTCAACTTAGGACACTGATTAGTTTATTTTAAAGCATGTTCGATTGAAGTGTGTCAAAGACTGATTGTATCAGTATGATACAGACGATGTAATTGTCCTTGAAGTAAGCCTACATATTTTACTTTGCTTAGGTATAATCATATACTTTGTCCTCTGACTTATTACTGGTCGTTTTTGTGTGACAATGGAGACCAATGACACTAGTAACAACCTTTTCCCCTATGCATACATATCATACCTGTGAATATACTCTTGACTTACTTTACCATAAAATAAATAAGGTTGGTACCTAAAATAGGTACAGTTGACACCTAAAATATCAATCATGCTTCTTTTTTTCCCTTTCTGACTCTTTTAGTTGTTTTTATGGTGTCTTGATATATTATCTAGAAACAACTTAATATGAATAACTGTTTCTATTTAGGGGGAAAGGAGCAAAAATGAAAAGCCTGTGCATAGTGTTCTCTGTTTATTTTGTCTTTTTGCAAATTTTTAATTTTCCTCAAAGACCTTGAGAATAAGATGGTCTCAAATCCTTGTTCAGGTGTATAAAAACTTATTAAAAACAATAACCATAATTCACTTATTTCATTATTGCCAGTTGTGAAAAATACTGTCACTCAACTTATGTCCAACATTGCTTTATGTTCAGTAATATGCCAGTTAGCACAAATCAATGTACCAGAGGAAAGCACTTTTATTCATTTTGTATATGTACACAAATTCTCCATAATGTAAATAATCATATTAGGAGTAGCAATAAATTAGAAAAGTGCAACACAATGAAGAAAGATTTTTTTTAAGATTTAGTTCTTTAATCATTGTAGCCTGAATAAATTTAAAGACCTATTGGCTAAGTCCCCTTCTTTGTCCACAAAATACACATTTAACACAAAATCAAACACTAAGATCTGCATATAAAACTGTACTTGAGACACAGTCACAGAAACTTCACAAGTTAACTAAGTATCTGGAATAATTTTGGAAGTGTAGATTATTTTGTAGTTTCTCTCAGATGTCTAGTTCTTTCTGAGGTTTTTGGGAGGAAAGAAACATTAACATGCCTTCTTGATCTCTTATGACTAATAAACCTAAATTCGAACTCCCATGATCAAAATTAGAACTCATAACTTAAAGTTTATTTTTGCAGTTATAATAAACTAAAAAAAAATTCACTGGTAATCTAGATATATCCTTAAAAATTCCATAAGAGTTTAAATGTAGAAGTTCAATTTTCATATGTGGTTTAGAACAGTTGTTATAAAAAATATTTTCCATCTTGTTTATATAGATCTGAAGTTCTGATTATATGTTGGGCATTATAGATGATCTCTTTTAGAAACTCTGGATTTTTTTATATTTCTTTAGAGAAACCAGTTTATTTCTAGCAGCCAGTCAAATATTGACAGATCTAGAAATTGGTGTGGGACTTTATTAGGGAGTATTTGAATTGGCCTGTCCTTTTCCTTTTTTGTTCAAGTTTGCATTTTATAGCAAGCTTATGCTGGTTTCAAAAAAATAGAGAGTATTTTCTCTACTGCTTACTAAAATATGTATAAAAGATGGCTATCATTAATAAGTTTAAAATAAACAAGTGTTGGTGTGGCTTCAGAGAAAAGGGAAGGCTTCTACAATGTTAGTGGGAATGTAAGCTCATTCCACATTTGTGGAAAGCAGTGTGGCAATTTCTCAAAAAACTGAAAATTGAGCTTCCTTCCAATCCGGCAATCCCTCTTCTGGGGAGGCACCCAGAGGAACATACATCACTCTACCAAAAAGACACCTGCACACACATGTATATTGCAGCTCTAGTCACAATCGCAAAAACACAGAACCAACACACATGCCCTCAAAAATGGGCTGAATAAATAAAATATGGTACACATACAAGGTGGAATAGTATGCAGTCTTAAGGAAGAACAAAATCAGGGCCTTAGCAGCAACATGGATTCAGCTGGAGAGCAGCATGCTAGTGAACTATCACAGAAATAAAAACTTGAATACTGCATGTTCTCACTCATAAGTGGGCCCTGATCACTGGTGACACGAGAGCAAGTGTGGAATTGGCAGACCCTGGGCCCTGCTGGGGAGGGAGGGAGAAGAAAGGGAGACACTTGGCAACACACTGGTACCGGGTTCAATAGTGGAGGAAAGAGAGCCAGCTAGAAGCCCAGACTTCACCGGCAGGCAAGCTCCTTGGCAGTAAATCCTCACTTGTACCCACAACTCCAAAATTAATGAATCATAATAAAATATAATAAAAAAGACTGAATGATTCTTACCTTGAAAGTTTGGTAGAACTCTCCTTTGGGCCTCATGAGTGTTTGTGAAATATTTCCCTTCTGATTCAAGTTCTGAAGTTGTTAGAGAGACAAGGCTTTGTTTGAACATATATCTCTATTATGATCACAATCTTCTTTCATCTTTTCAGTCGGTTATAGAATGTTGCCATTACCTACTAAATCTCTGTTTATATACAATTATGACCTCCTTCCATTTTTGTTAATTTATATCTTCTTTTACTCTTCACTAGCTTCACCGGAGGGTTTTCGACTCTAAGGGCATCTCATGAGCATACTGGAGAGAGTATCGTGGTATGCAATGAATGGATGAGAGGTGTGTTTGATAAGCTGTGACTTCCCTTTTGATACGCAAGCCGGCTGTATGGAGCCATTTGTCTTTGGACCGTGAGCAGCATTTTCAGTTAACCCCATATGCTGGAAATCATTTTCTAGTTTACTGTTTAAGAAGCAAAAATATTTGAAAAGCGATTGCTAATCTTCATTAATTTTCTCAAAGAACAAAATCTCAGATAAGGTGTACAAATATTGAATAAGTACTTAAAGCATACACAACTTTTTCTTCCTTCAGAGAAAAGGAAATAAAAATATACCCCAGTACATACCTTGCAGAATGGCTAAATTTAAAATGACTGACAATGACAAATGCAAATGAACAACTCAAATTTGTACACAGATTATTGTTTATTCCACTAGGGGGGTTGTTTATAACCCTACAACCATTTTTCAAGCACTTTGGCAGTTTATTATCGTTTCAAACTTAACTTATTCTGTATCCTACTAGTTCTATTCCTACATTTTCATAGGAAGGAAATGAAACATATGTTCAAAAATAAATACTTTTATAGTTTTTTTCAGCAGCTTTATTTATGACAATAAAAAACTGGAAAACAGGCATTACGAAGTGAATATATAAACAAACGTTGATATATGCATACAAGAGAATAAAAGCACTAAAAAGGAAAAACTTATCTTGTACATTGTAACAGACATAAGTAAATCTAAAAAATGTTATGTTGAGAAAAATAATTCAGACACAAAAGTGCATACATTCCACGATGCTATTTACAGGAAGCATGAGAGCAGGTGGGATGGGGGAAATCAGAACTGTGGCTGCATCTAATGCATGTGCAGGGTTTGACAGGGTAGATCACAAGAGATCTTTCTGGAATGATAAAAATGTTCAACGGGAAAGATGGTTACGTCAGATACACACAGGAAGTCCTTACTTAGTATGCTAGTATAATACTACTCTAGCTGAAACCTAGCAAAACAATGTTAATAATGCATGAGAAATGTATTATTTTTCTATGACCTTTAAAGCGTTTTTGTCAAAACATGAAAAAAAGACTCTTTTGCTATCTGCTATAAATAGTATTTATTTAGAATAGTATTTATTTAGAATACTAATTTAAAACACTGGAAACATTGGTAGTAAAGCGGTTTTTTTGGTAAAAAAATAAATTTTTGAGTAGTTTGAATAGTGCTTGCCTTCTATGCATATAACTTATAGAGGGAGCATCTTCTTCTATGAGTGTGTGAGAAGTCTATGCCTTCAAAAGTTTGGGACAGTTCCAACCACTTAATCCTTTGCACTTTGAATGCCTTGGAACACCTCTGAGAAGCTCTTTAATGGAAAAGCTTCCTAACACCACTTCCCCTGGGACCTGTGCATCCTTTCATTACAAACACTGCCCTCATTTACTTTAATAAGTTTGTATTCACTGAGATAAGGCTTCATATCTAGGGACCGCTGAGTGCAGTCACAACATTCCCGCAGTTTGCTCTCTATTCTAGAACTCCACAGACATCCTATTCAAATTTCACTTTTAATATTATCAGTTTTAATGTTTGGCTGACGTTCCTTCTTGGTTGAGCAAGTTCCTGTTTTATTTTATTTTTCTGTTTTATAAAAGGTCACATTTATAAAATGTTTGCCATGGGGAGAAAACGAGGAAATACGACCACATGCTCTGCTGTCTGGAATAAACCGAATAACAGACTGCGGTCACCAATTGCCAACTGACGCTGAAAAAAGTGATGTGATGGGTGGTTGATTATGCTGCTCATCTGTGATTTGTAGACTAAAGGTTTAGGGACATTGGCACTTTATGCAAAAACTCACAGATAATATATCACAGTTACTTAAATTTAAATCATGTTGTTGGGCTACTGGCGTTATTTAACTAAATTGTAGTAAATGAAATTCCTTCACATCAAAAGATGCGAAATGAGGACTGCCTCAATTTATTAATACTTTAAAACCTTACTGTGGGCAAGTACATACAATCTTTTTACAAATCAAATTTTACCAACTAAAATCCTGCAACAAATATATATGTTTTAGTATTCTCAGAAGTGTCATTTATTCCTTTGTCTTTATACATGTGTGTTTAGAGAGCATGGGGCATATAAGACATAATGTTGAATACGGTGTTTCAAAGAAATTGCACTATCTTGATTTGTTCACACAATTATCACTCTGAGACACTTTTTCATTACTTTGTCATTAGAACCTTTATAACATGCAATATAGACGTGTAAACACAGGGTTTCATGGAAATAACAGTATCTTGATTTTTCATGGAAGTTGAACTCAAATAATTATCTTTTATAAATGTGATATATAGACTGCAATATACGGAACACAGAGTAATGAGTGTTTCAGAGGAATAGTATTTTGCTTTATACGCATTTAAAAAGTGATTTCTAATTTACCCCTCACTCTTGATTCTAACAGTCACCATTCTCCTCTTTCTATGAATTTTCCATTTTTGTTTTTATTTTTTATGCATTTTATTTATTTTTAAAATTTTTACTATAAAGTTGGATAAAATTCAGGGTTAAGTATACAAATGGTCATTGTACAGGTAAAGTTTGGCCTCGCTCTGGTCCCCACAACATCTGGTTTGAGATCAGATACCCTTCTTGATGAAGTGTCCTCCCCGCCCAGCAATTTCCCACTACTACCAATCCCTTTCTTATGGTATTATGATGATTGTTCCGGGTCTGCTTATGAGTGAGAATATGTGATAATTAGTTGTCTGTTTCTGTGATCGATCACTGAATATTATTGATTCTAAATCCATTCAAGTTGCTGCAAAGTTCCTAATTTTGTCCTTCTTTATGGCTGTGCAATATTTCATTATGTATATGTACCACATTTTTTTAATCCAATCCACTTTTGATGGGCAACATGGTTGGTTTCATGTTTTTTGCTATTGTGAATAATTCTGCAATAAACATGTGTGTATAGGTATCCTTTTCGTAGAGTGGTTTGAGTTCCTCCAGGTATACTTCCAGAAGGAGGATATGTGGATCTTATGAAAGGCGGATTTTTAGATCTTTTGGGAATTGCCACACTGGTTTCCACAGAGGTTGTGCTGGTTTGCACCTCCACTAATATTGCAGAAGTGTTCCCTTTTCCTACATCCTCTCCAGCATCTGTTGTTTTTTGAGTTATTGATGATGGCCACCCTGACTGGAGTTAGGTGGTATCTCAGAGTGGTTTTAACTTGCAATTCTTTGATGATTAGTGAGGTTGAGCATTTTTTTTTCATGTATCTGTTGGCTATTTGTGACTACATAATGATAAAAGGTTCAATCCATCAACAAGAAATATCCATCCTGAACATATACACACCCAACATAGAAGCACCAACTTTTAGAAAACAGTTTCTAGGTAAACTGAAGAAAGATATTGATTCTAACACTTTCATAGCTGGGGGCTAACAACCTTAGATAGATCATAGAGGCAAAAAATCAACAAAAGGATCTGGAACCTCACCTTGACATTTGTCCAAATGAACTTAATATAAACCTACAGAACACTCCACCCCAATATATGTTCTATTCATCACCACATGGAATGTACTCCAAGATTGATCACATCCTTGGCCATAAGTCAAACAAAAAATTTCATAAGATTGACATACTGCCATGCATCTTCTCAGACCACAGCAGAATGAAAATAAATATCAACACCAACAAGGTTACCCCCAAACCCACAAAGACATGGACACTAAACAGCATGATGCTGAACAACTCCTGGGTCAACATGGAAATCAAAGCAGAATTTAAAAGATTTCTGGAAACAAGTAAATAAAGACACATCTTACCAAAACCTCTGGAATGACATGAAAATAGTACTGAGAAGAGAATTCATTGCTTTATGAACACACATGAAGAAAATGGAAAGCCTACAAGTTAACAGCCTAACAAATCAACTGACAGACTTGGAAAGACAAGACCACCAAAACTATAACTTCAGCAGAAAGATACAGATCACCAAAGTAAAAACCCAAATACAGGACATAGAAGACAAAAATATCATAGAAAAAAAATCAACAAATCAAAAAGTTGGTTCTTTGAAAGGATAAACAAGTTTGACAGACCCCCTTGCCAGATTAACTAAGAAAAAAGGAGAAAAAGCCCATATAAACACAATCAGAAATGCAAAAGATCAAATCACAATGGACCCTGAAGAAATAAATAAATAATATTTGCCAACTGTATACCTGACAAAGGCCTAACATCTAGGATCTACAAGCAACTCAACGTACCAAAAAGAAAAAAACCAAACAGCCCTATGAAAAAGTGGGCAAAAGATATGAATAGACACTTCATGAAAAGAAGACATAAGAGTTTGACTTTTTTTAGATACCTCATATAAGTAAAACCATGCAGTTATTTGTCCTGTGACTGGCTTGCTTTACGTAGCATAACGTCTTCCAGGTTCATCCATGTTGTTGCATATGGCAAAACTTCCGTTTTATGGAGGCTAGATAATATTCCATTGCCTGTACGTAACTCATTTTCTTTACCCATTCACCTGTTGATGAACATTTAGATTGTTTCTATATGTGGCCATGGTGAACAATGCTGCAATGAATCTGGAAGTGTCAATATCTCTTTGAAGTCCTGATTTAAATTGTATTGCACTTATATGCAGAAGTAGGATGACTGGATCACATGGTGGCTCTGTTTTTAATTTCTGAGGCACTGTCATTCAGTTTTCATTGTGACAGCACCATTGTATGTCTACACCACCAGCATGCTAAGGTTCCTATCTCTCTGCATTCTCTCTAGCACTTGATTCCTTTCTTCTTTCTCTCTCTCTTTCTTTCTTTTTTATTTTTATTTTTCAATAATGGCAATCCTAACAGGTATGAGATGTAATCTTGTGGTATTAATTTGCATTTCCCTGATGATGTTGAGTATACCTGTTGGGTATTATGTCTTCTTAGAGAGAAGTCTGTTCAAGTCACTTGTTTATTTTTAATTGAGTTCTTTGGTATTTTGCATTGAGTAACAAGTGTTCCTTCTATGCCTTGAATACTAACCCCCTTGCCAGATATATGACTGGCAAAAAATTTCTCTCATTCCATAGTTTGCCTTTTCATTGAGTTGATTGTCTCTTGTGCTGTGCAGATTTTTACTTTGATGTAGCCTCACTTGTCTATTTTTGCTTTAAATATGTGTCTAGTCAAAGGTATGAAGTTTTCACCTACATTTTTAGTGTAGGGATTTTATAGATTCAGATTATACATACATTTAAATATTTGATGATCCAATTTAAGTTGATTTTTTGTGTGGTGTAATTTCATTATTTTGTGTGAAGATATCCAGTTTTCCTAACACCATTTTTTAAAAAAATCTATTCTTTTTCCATTGCTCTTTCTTGGCACCCCTGAGAGAATCCACCAGATATGGCGTGAACTTATTTATGTAATCTCTATTCTTTCCCAGTAGTCTGAATGTCTGATTTTAGGTCAGTAAAACAGCTATAGACAGTAGGAACAGTTTCATATTTTACTCCTATAGTTCAGTATTATATTCTGAAATTAGAAAATGTGTGCTCTGGCTATTCAGGATTTTCTGTGGTTCCACATGAATTTGAGGATGTTTTTTCATTTCTGCAAAAAAGCATTACTTAGATTTTGATACATATTGCACTGAATCTGTAGATTGCTTTTTAACTAGTATGGACATTTTAACATATTAATTCTTCCAGTCTGTAAACAGGGATGGTTTCCCATTTATTTTTGTCTTTTTAAATTACTTACTTCAAAATTATACAGTTTTTGCTGTACAAGTCCTTCACCTCCTTGGTTATGCTTCTTTCTAAGTATTTTATTCTTTTTGAAGCTACTGGAAATGGGATGACTTTCTTAATTTCTTTTTCAGATATCTCAATAGTGTATACAAATGACCGATTTTTGTATGTCAGTTTTGTATCCTGCAACTTTACTGAATTGTTTTGTTAGTTCTAAATGATTTTTGTGGAAATTTTAGGGATTTCTGGATATAAGATCTTATCATTTGAAACTGAAGATAATTTTACTTCTTGTTTCCAATTCCACTATTCCTTCTTTTTCTTGCTTAATCGATTTGGCAGGACTTTTAGTACTATGTTGAACAGAAGTTACAAATCAGCCTGGTTCTTGATCTCTGGGATATTGCTTTCAGTTTTTGTTGTTAAGGATAACCATGCAAGTTTTACCAGCACTCTGTGCAAGCCTGCTCTTTGAGCAGCACCCTAAAAGCCTGAGATATTGGAACCATGATCCAAGTGCTATTTCTTCCAAGGGAGAAATATCAAGCCAAGGCATTCTTGCTCAGTGTTGAGCTGTGCTGACTTGGGGCAGGTTGATGTGGACAAAGTAAAATTGCTCTTCTCATCTGTTTTAATGTGACTGTTTCCAATTTTGTGTTCATCTAAAGTACTGAAGCTTCTGAATCAAATTCTAAACCTACTACAAAGTTATTTTTGTCCATATATCATTGGAAAGTTGATGCTTCTGTGGAGAGATGAGGTCTGGGTCTTCCTACTCTTCTATCCTGCTGAAGTCACTTTTCTAAATATTTTAGTAGAGAAAACAAAACTATAATATCTAATAGATTATACAAAAGAGAGACAAAAATAAACAAATTATCTATAATTGTTTTAATTAGTGAATGTCTAGAAAACCAACTGAATATAAAACTATTAGGTAAAAATTAATTGAATTCTATACTCCAGTAATAAGCAGAAAATGCAATTATAAGTGGCATCCCATTTTCAAAAATAGAAAATATATAATTTGGTTGTATATTTGCAAATTGATCTGTATATTTAATGCAATTCTATCAATACTTAAAGTATTTTTTCAAAGAATAAGTAAGTTGATTATAAAGTTCAAATGCATAAATATAGCTGAATAATAGCAAAAACACTGTTAAAAGGGCAAAGAAGATTGAGAAAACACTTCACCTTCTATTTCAGTACCATATATATTAAGATATATTTTTTAAGAAACTGCAATAGAAGACATAAATTGATCGATAGAATAAAATAGATGCCACAGACAAAGTCACGCTTGTATAAACACATGATCTATGTCAATTTTTTAATAGCAAATCCTTGGAGGAAAGAGGAACTACTTGTTAGACAGTTCTGAGAAAATTGACTACACATTAATAAGAAAAATGAGCATTTACAGCCTATGAAAAATTAATTACAAATGTATTTAAATATGAAAAGAAAATTTATATCTTATAAGAAGATATAGGAAAATATAGAGAGAACTTTTGAGTAGTGAGAAGGTTTTTAAGCAAGATACAAATATTTCAATCATAAGTTTTAAAATGATATTTTAATTATATCAAAAATAATAATTTGGTTGATCAATAGAAAAGAAAAAAAAACACAAACTTGTCAGAGGTACTTGTAAAACATAACCGCATGATAAACTACTAATAGTATGGAAAACAAAAAACTCTTCCAAATGAGTGAGAAAAAAATCACCAACCTTAAGACATGGGCCAAGGAGTTGTATAGGAATTTTCACAATCAAATATGAATGGCTCATGAATAATGGAAAAAGGGAAGGGAGCAAGATGGATGTGGAGTCTGTTGGACTGTGCAAATCCCAGTGTGAGTGAGTGAGCGTACTGAAAATTTCACGTACGTGTTGGTGAGGAAGGGGGTGTGTGAGTGGCCCACTGAGCCGAGACTTACTGAGCAAGTGGCCAGGGCTCTCCTGGTGAAGCAGCTGGGGCTGCAGCTGCTCTGCTTGGTCCCTAGTGCTTGCTGGGGCACAGAAGTTGAGCACCCTTTTTTAAAAAATCTGCAAAGGCCTTCCTGGGAAGAAGCTTCCAGGAGAGATTGCTGGCTCCAGGCTCTGCCTCACCACTGCAGCACCTGCCTGGACACTGGCAACAAGGCCTACAGAGGGAGCACAGAGAGGAAGCCCAGAGGCAGAGCCCCACTGGAAAAGAGGAAAGAGGCACCCTGCCACCATCGTGAAAATGGGATACGAAAGTGCTCTGGTTTGCCCACCCTCGGAGGGAGGACTTGAGCCAATCTCTGTGACCAGTAGATTAACTTCTCAGGGATGGATCATGACCCAGAAGGAATATCCTGAAAGTGTAAACTTGGAAGGGACAGGACAAGTGCTGAGTCTCAGGCACTCCACCCTCTACTCTGATTCACTCGTGGGACAATGACGTGGCCAGAAAAGGATGAGGAAGACCTCCAAAGAGATCAGTGGTGAGTCCCGAGCTGACCCAGACTCCTCTCCCCAACAATCCTCTGAATGTCAGATCCACCCAGCTGGGACATGACTGAAGGGAAGAACCCAGGTGGAGCCTGGATGTCAGTCATGACTGGAGGACTCTGCTCCAGGATAAGCCTGGTTGGGGTGACCCCCACTGGTACGTGGGGAAGAGCCAAGCCCACGGCTCTCTACCAGTGGGGATCCTCATGACCATATGAGAGCAGAAATAGAGGACTGGAGCCCTACCCACTACCCCACCCTCTCCTCTTTCCCTGGGCCAGACACGGGAGATTGTGAATGAGGCCAAGCTCTGCAGGAGACAGCAGAGGAACTTACCTGTGAGCATCTGGAAGGAACAGTTACAGAACCTAGCACAAGAGAGCAGGTTCTGTTTTTTTTGTTATGTGTTTGTTCGTTTTTTCAATTTTTTTTATGTCTCATTTGTGCATAAATGTGTACATGAGGGTTTGCTTTGCATCCCCCACCCCTTTATTTCCTTTTTCTTTTTTTAATTCTTCTTTTTTTTTCTTTCTTCTTTGTTTTTTTCCCCCCTGTTTATATGTGTACATGAATGGCTGAATGTTCATGTTTCATTTTTGTTTGTTTTTGCTATTTTGTTCTTCTCTTTTTTTAGTTTAATGTGTGTGGGAATATATGTGTGAGGGTTCAATTTGAATTCCTTTTTAAAAATTTTCTTTTTTTCTCTTTTTTTCTCCTTTTGTTTTGGGCACTTGTGTGTATTTGGTTTTCCTGGGTTTTGTTTTGTTTTGCTTTGTTGTTTTTCCAGTTTGATTTGGTGTGTGTGTGTGTGTGTGTGTGTGTGTGTGTGTGTTTAATTGTTCTTTGCTTAAGTTTCTGCTTCTGTTGCTCTGTGTTTCTTTTATTTTTTTATTTTTTCAAATTTATGTCCATCTTATTTTACTCTACTTTTTTCTGTTCTCCTCATTGCTGCTACGATATCTTTCAGCGGGTACACACACGCACTCATTGCATCATCATATAAAGTGATGGTGGGGAGTGGGTCTCAGGGAACCCATACCACAAACCATGAGCATTGTGACTTGCAATTTGTTTCTGAATTCTAACTCCCCACCCTCCACCTTTTTTGAATCTCAAAACTGCAAGAGACAGTAAAGCTTCCCACTCACAGCCATGTTTCAAAATAGAACAAATTCAGAACCCTGAGCAGAGAAGAATAGAAGGCTGAGCAAACACCAGAAGTGAAAGCCTCTCCCACTGCCACCAAATAATGGAACTAAAAAGAAAGGAAGAGATCTGTCACAAGTGAGGAAAAATCTAAGGAAGAACACAGTTAATTCCCAGTGCAACAAAGAGAAAACTCCTGAAAAATCAGACCTCAGAGTCCAAACAATGGAAGTCATCAATGACTGGCCCCAGAATACAACAGAATACAACAGGAAATAGGTGGAAAGAGTGAATAAGACTCAAGAAAGACAAAATGCAACAATGAAAGAACTTGTAACAGCGATTTTGGCCATAAAAATTTCATCCGTGAAGTAAATAACAAGATGACAAGCATGAAAAGCAGAATTAATCAAGCAGAATAAAGAATCTCAGAACTTGAAGACCAAAACATGGAATCAATAAATGTGCAAAAGACAGTTGCATACTTATACACCAACAACAAGCAGTCAGAGAACCAAATAAAAAGCACAATCCAGTTCACAATAGCCATAAAAAAGTGAAATATCTTGACATCTTCCTAACCAGAGAAGTGAAAGACCTTTACAAAGCACTGCTCAAAGAAATCCTAGAAGTCACAAAAAAATGGAAAAATATGCCATGCTCACAGAAAAGAGGAATCAACATCGTTAAGATATCCATCCTACCAAAGGCAATGTACAGATTCAATGCGATACCTATTAAATTACCAACATGATTCTTCTCAGACCTGAAAATGACAATACAGACATTCATATGGAATCATAAATGACCATGAATAGCCAAAAAAAATTTTAGCAAAAAAACAAACCAGGAGGTATCACACTTACAGACCTTAAACTTTACTAAAAGCCTACAATAATCAAAACAGCCTGGTATTGGTACAAGAATAGGCATTTAGACCAATGGAACAGGATAGAGTTTCTGGAAGCAAAATCTCAATTTCTCAACCAACTCTTTGACAACATCTTTGAAAAGACCTCCAACAACAACCACTAGGGAGAGGAGAACCTATTCAGTAAACAGTGCTGGGAAAACTGACTGATCACATGCAGAAGATTGAAACAGGATCACTACCTATCACCTACACAAAAAAATCAACTCTAAATGAATCAAAGACCTAAACATAAAATCTCAAACTATAAGAACCTTAGAAAATGCAGGAGAAACCCTTATGGAAATTGGAACTGGCAACCAATTCCTGATCAAAATCCCAAATGTCCATGCCATAAGAGATAAGATAGACAAGTGGGGACCTCACCCAACTGAATAGCTACTGCAAAGCAAAAGAAATCATCAAGAGCAGGGTGACAGTCAATGGAACAGAAAAAATATTTGCTAACCGTATATCTGACAAAAGCCTAAAATCCTGGATCTACAAGGAATACCAATGTGCTGAGAGGAAAAAAACCAACAGTTCCATTAAAAAGTGGGAAAAAGACATGAATAGACACTTCTCAAAAGAACATATATGGGCAGCCAACAGACATATGAAAAAGTGCTCAGACTCATTAATCATCAGAGAAATGCAAATAAAACCACATTGAGATACCACCTAACCCTAGTAAGAATGGCCATCATTAATAAAACAAACAACAACAGATGCTGGTGAGGATGGGGAGAGAAAGGAATGCTTCTACACTGCTGGTAGGAATGCAAACTAGTGAAACCTCTTTGGAAAAATCTGTGGTGATTTCTAAAAGAACTAACCGTTGACCTCCCGTATGACCCAGCAATCCCCCTACTGAGAATATTCCCACAGGAAATCAAATCACTCTACAAAAAAGATACCTGCACATGCATGTTTATTGCAGCATTATTCGCAATAGCAAAAACGTGGAACCAACCGTGCCGCCCGTCAAAACTGGATTGAATTTCAAAAGATGGTACAGACACTCAATGGATTATTATACAGCCATAAAGAAGGACAAACATGTGGACTTCGCAGCAGCTTGGATGAATTTAGGGTCTATCATATTCATTGATCTACCACAGAAACAAAGCACAGAGTACCGTACATTCTCACTCATAACTGAGCCCTGAACATTTACCAGGGATTGGCAGTCACAGAACACCGCCAGGGAGGGGGAGCACATAACATCAATGAGCGTACCTGATCTCAAACCAGGCAAAGTGAGGAACAAAGGGAGGCCCAAACTGTGCCTGTCCTTTGACCACTTGTACACCTAATCCTGAATTGTACCCCCATCCTTGAAATAAAATCTAAAAATGTAAAAAAATGGAAAAATGTTTGATCTTGAAAACTAGGAGACATGCACACTACAATAAAATAATAATGAAATATATTTTATACCCTTTAGATGTCAGAAATTAAGAATTCTGGGAACACTAATTGTGGATAAGATTATAGTATATAAATGAAAATAGTGGGATGATAAAAATCACAAAAGGGTGCAACCACTTTGGAAAACAATTCTGCGTTATCACGTAAAATATTTTCTTCTTTCAGCCTACAAGCCAGCATAGTGTATATGGGATATGTTCTAGGGGAGAATTCTAGCCTGCCTGCAGAGGCACACAGCTATGCAGAGACCTGGTTGAAGAAGAGCTAGGAAAGTGATTCATTGAGCACTTAGGGCAGCCCAGCTTTGTTCCTTTACCACAGAGGGTCTTATGTATCTGTGTATGTACTATAAGAGGAATAAGATGATTAAAAATAGCATTGCTGAGAGAAGTGTCTTAACATGGAGGACACATAAATAAATTGAGGTGCATTCAAACAGCAGCATCGTTTGTAGCAGAAAAGTAAAAGAACTACAATATAAGTAACAATATATATGAATTGTATAGATATTATGCTGATGAAGGAAATTACTCTGCATACCAAAAATAAGCCAACTAACATTAGAAAAAGTACGTTTATGTGTGTGATTATGCCCATATACGCATATGCATATATGGGGGGGACACAAAAAACCCGTAACTTATTTATTTAAAATTGTGTATTTATTCTATACTTTTAAACTTCAGTCACCTTCAAAGCACTCTCTGCTTGATGCAATGTACCTATGGAGACACTTTCCACTGCTCAAAACAGTTTTTGAACTCATCAGATTTGATGGCTTTTAGTGTTTCTGGTGGTTTTTGTTTTACCTCTTTCACATCAGCAAAACATTTCCCTTTGATGACTTTTTCCTCCAGGGAAGCAACAACAACAAAAAGTTGCTTGAGGTCAGATCAGGCGAATAGGGATGGTGGGTCACAAGGGTCATGTTGTTTTGGGTCCAAAATTTCTGAACACTCAGCACAGTGTTGGCAGGTGCATTCATAAATCACCCATCGTGAAATGGGCAAATGGGTTGAAAGAATCTCCAAAAAAAAACCTCATTGAAGCTGAATGCAGCCTCTGACAACTGCTAGCTGGTACAATGCTAGCTGGTACACGGATGCCAATGGTTTCCTAGAACACTTACCGGAGGGGAAGCTTGTACCACAAGGGGTCCACTCTCCAAAGGTAACTTGGCGTTTGGCCAGTCCCTCCATATAAAGCATAGGCTTGCTGGGTACAGCATTTTTGGTTAACAGGTTTTTTGGTTTTGTTTTTCCTTTAGTACTTTGAATGTATCATCTCACTCTTTCCCAGTCTATAAAGTTTCCACTGAGATGTCTGCTGCTTGCTTAATTGGAACTCAATTATATGTAATGTGTTCTTGCTGCTTTCAGAATCCACTCTTTGTCTTTGATTTTAACAGATTCATGACAATATGTCTTAGTGTAGTGTTGTTTGGTTTGGATCTGATTGGAGGCTTTTGATCTTACTATATATCGTTATTTATATCTTTCCCCAGGTTTGGAAAGTTTTCAGGCATTAACTCTTAAGTAAGTTTTCTGTGCCTTTGTTTCTCTTGTCTCCTTTAGCTCCTATGATTTGAATATTTGCTTTCTTGATGTTGTCTCATAACACCTGCAGACATGCTTCATTTCTTTGTACTCTTTTTTCTTTTTTCCGCTGTATGTTTTCAGTTCAGTCTTTTAGTTCACAGATCCTTCTCTTGCTTCCACTGTTGATGTTCTAAATTTCTTTTTCATAATATTCATTATATTTATTTTTTAGCTTTAGAATTCATATTTTTCATGATTTCAATCTCTGTGATACGTTTTTCTTTTTTTGTATTTGTTGTATTGTTTCTTGTATTTTCTTGAGATTTTCTGAACTTCTTTAAAACAATTATTTTGCCTTCTTTGTACCACAGTTTATAGTTCTCCACTTTTGCAGGGTAAGCTATTGATGAATTATCATATTATCTTGGGGGTAATAAGTCTCCTTGGTTTTTCATATTTCTTGTTACCTTGTAATAGGTATCTATGCATTTGGTGAAACAGTCAGCTGTTTCAGATATTGCAGGGCATTTTCAATGGGGAAATAATTTCCCTTATGGAGTAGTATTAGGGCACTGGCTGAACAAAGTGCAGTGGCGCTGGAACTAGTGACAACACAGCTATGTCTTTTCAGTGTAGCTCTGTCAGCTAAGGTTTGTACTGCACGCCAGGGACTACAGTATGAGCTAGCCCTCAATGGCAGCTGACTTGGTGTCTAGAGAATAAGCATGTACAGAGGCCTTGGTTCCAGGGTCCAGGGTAAAATCTAGCTTTCTATGGTGATAGCTCTGCTATGTCCAAGGCATGAGTGGGTACAGTGAAGCCATAGTTTGGAGGGTTGGAATGCAGTTGCTTGCAGAGTAGCTGCAGCTTAAGGGCCATGGTTGTGCACAGGATTGGGAAAAGTCGCAGCTCTGATTTCTAAATGGTTTAACAGATGTTGTTTCTGGAGGGGAAGTCTGTAACCATGTCTCCCTCTTGGTGTTCCTTGGCAAATGGTTATTGGTCACCTCAGTGGCAAAAGATACCAGTGCCCTCTGTAGAACAGGGCACTGAAAACCCTGGTTTCCCACCACATAGCTGACATAAATAGCCTTCAATATTTTTCTTTGTTCCTTGCTGTGTACTGGTTTCAAGTACACTGATCTCAGCAGTGATCTTTTTTGTATAGATGTTAGATGTTTTTGCTCCACTGTGATGTTACAGCTCCCTAACTAGTCTCTTGAGCCCACAGGGAAATTCTAGTTTGTGTATAGCTGAACATATATATATATATATATATATATATATATATATATATATATGAACATATATATGTATATATATAAACATATATATGTATATATATAGATGAACATATATATATGCATATACATATATGCATATTGAGGAGATGAAGGCTGATCTCTCATGATTTGCCATGTTGGTAACATCTGATGGTGATAATTTATCAGGGACAGGTAAACTAATGAAGAGACAAGAAACATCATTCAGAAACAAAATTGTCCCAAGAGAATAGGGCAGATGTTTCTGGCTTGCCCGTTTGGTAGTCAAAAGAAAGAGAGTTCAAGATTTTTAGGTGAGGGATGAGAGAAACACAAGAATAAGAAAGAGTTAAGGACTTAAGAAAAGAAGTATGAAATAGACAAAAAGAGCAGGGTCGGTTTCTTGTGTGAGTATTTGGGGCTAGAAAACTTATGCTAATTAAAGTTTCCAGTAAATTACAATCTTAGCAAAACAACCAAAATTACAACTAGAATGAACAAAAGCATTTGAAAATCCTTGCTTTCTGAGAGTCTTTCCACAAATCACCAAGAATTATATGCCACCACTA
The DNA here is from genome assembly GCF_000164805.1 of Carlito syrichta. Classification (NCBI taxonomy): domain Eukaryota; kingdom Metazoa; phylum Chordata; class Mammalia; order Primates; family Tarsiidae; genus Carlito; species Carlito syrichta. Next base: position 434,670 of record NW_007252321.1, read on the forward strand.
TAACTTTATTTTAATCACAGTTCTACAGATGAATACTGTTATAAATTCTAAGAAAATTTTGCCAGGGGAAATATTTATAGTTTCCCTTTCTGAACTGTAATTTCCCCTTGTCATCATAAAATAAAGCTATTATAGATTTCTTGATGATAAAAGAAAATGAAAATTTTAATAATTGTTATACTTTAAAACTCCAGTTCTCGAGTTAAACTCCAAAACATAATTAAACCCTCTAAAAAGTACTATTTGCCAAATTTTGCTTTGTAACTGCTATTACATAAAATTAAATGAGTAGATGACCAGTACAATAATAATTAGAGAGAAAAATAACTCTCACAGATAAATGAGATATTTTATTATTTCCACACTAAAACATATGTTCTCCCTCAAAAATTACCAAGATGAATACTTGAATCAAGATGTTTCTATTGCTTGCACAAGCACACAAAAATGGTTAGTTTTTGTTTTAAGTTGCCTTTGGTCCTAGATTTTCAAGCCATGAAGAAAATCAATGCCTTTATGGACTTAGACTTTACAGAGGGCCTTATAAATCTGGAAAACCAAAACAAATGCTCTTTAGGGGACATATGTTTTATACAAGTGAACTACAGGGGAACCCTGTACTACAGAATGTCCACCCTCCAAAGATAATATTCAGTTTTGGGAGACCCTTCTATATGTATGTGTGAGTATATACACAATAATTGTATGATATGATATTTGTTCTCCCAAGAAAGTCATCATCTCTCCATTGCTGAAGGATAGGTTTGCTGGGTAAAACATTTCTGGTCAGCAGTTTTTTGTTTTGTCTTGTTTTTCCTTTAGCATTTTGACGATATCACCTCACTCTTTCCTGGCTTATAAAGTTTCTGCTGAGAAGTCTGCTGCTTGTTTTATTGGAACTCCATTATATGTAATATGTTTATTTTCTCTTGCTGTTTTCAGTATCCACTCTTTGTCTTTGATTTTAACAGTTTGATTATAATATGTCTTGGTGTAATATTATTTGGTTCAAATCTGATGGGAGGTTTTTTATCTTGCTATGTTGCAACTCTCAGCACCTAGAATGCTTATTATGCAATGCTCTTTCTCTTATAAAAAAATGTTTCACCCAAATTTCCTTAGTCAAGCAATTCTATATCTGTAAGTGTTCTGCCTTATGATGACAGCTTACTCCCATGTCCCCTTACAAAGAAACTTATGCCAGGGTATTATCTTATTTTGCTGAATTACCCTGCCTCAGAATTATATTTCTCTCAATGTTCTGGCCTATCGTCTGCAAGCCTATGTGTAGTCAACCACAATATAATTGCACCTTTGATATCAAATAAATGTGGCATGATTCAACTATATTAACTATTTATCCACTAGATTATATTCAGTATTCGTTTAAAAATTATGATTTATCTTTTAAGTAAATTTTATTCTTTTGAGACTATCAAGACTTTAAAGAGATTCATTCAGCTTCTGCAAATAGGTCAAAAGTGACATAATGATATTTTTGGTAGTTCTTAAAAGGAACTGCTTTGTAGAACCCAATGCTGATATTCATATTGGGATGAATATATTAATCTCATTACATAAGAGTGAAAAAGCTATCAGCATGCTACTGTCTACATAAAATATAGATTCTCCAGTGATACTTATTGACATTTTCCCACTTTGCTTTAAATTTCATTTTTAGTTTCTTTTCTCTGTAAGAGTATTTCTATCATTTTCTCTCCTCCCATTGTTGTATTGTATCCCAAAATGTGTAACATAGTGTTAATCACAGTATAAGTATTAACAAAAGTAGCTAATGTTAATAATTTAAATTATTGAAACAAGCAAATTGCCTAGCACATATGTGCTCAATAAATGTGATTTTAATACAAGAATAAAATGAATGAATATTTCAATAAATGTTATTTTAATAAAAGAATAAAATGAATGAATTTAAATGTGTTACAAAACCTCTATTCTTCTCTTTAAAATTTTAAATAAATTTATTCAAGCTTGTAACTCTTGTGAAAACTTGCAGACTTACCTCTTCACTAAGTTGTTCAGATTCTGAAACTCTTTTAGAAAAAGTCTGCCCCATCAGTCTCTGCTTGTCACTTGGTTCCATGCTCATTTGTCTGACCTGATCTCCTAAGATACTTTGTCTTCTCCTTACATATTCTAACATCTTCTGAAAGATAATGAAGAAAAATGACACTTGCTAATACAGGTTATACAACTACTACACAAATAAAAAAGAAACAATGATGAAACTTCTAATAATATCTAAATATCTTCTGAGTATATTATTTAATTAAAATAAAATAATAAGAAATATTGTTTAAATAAAATACATTCTTGGTGTACCTTATAATTTTATCACCCTAAGGTCCTTGGGCTAAAAGGAAAGAAACTGTTAATACAGTAAAATTATCAAAACAATGGACTATATTATATAAAGTCCATAGTAGGAATAAAAGTAAACATACTAAGAACAACAAGAAATACTGGAATACTTTCTCAGTCTGGCTCTTAAAGAGCCGCTGAAATGTCAAGGAAGATGGACGTGCAGAGAATAATAGCAAGTAAAGACCAGAATGATCTCATGATTGCAAAATTATTTACATCTGAGACCAACTCAAATTTAGGAGACAGATGCTACTTTTTATTCTTTTCACCCCATTCATCTCCAATAGAAAGAAATGTTGGATCTTGTTGGGTGCATTCTAGGACATTAATGGCATTAAACCTGAGTGACTCAGTGAAGATACAATAAAACATAAAATGCAAAATATGACTCTTGCAGAATGCAGGAAAAAAATTTCTGCAGAAAAAAATTCTGTTGCAAAAAATGTTTAAACGGTAAAAGAATAGACCTCTGAATACTGATGTCTTCCTTTCTTTCCTTCCCCCTCCTCATTATCAAATCTAAAACTGTGTAAAAATATTTATATCATGCCCAAGTGCTGTTGCATTTTTTAACTGAAAGATTCTTTTGTGGGAGTTACTGAGTTGGGTTTTGCTTTCAGAAGGCACCAGGAAAGCAACAGAGAGCCTTTTCCTGAGTGAAACATTGACTTCATGTATATTCTTTGCGCTGATTGCGGAGTAATAAAACGAACCAAAATGAGCAAACATTGAATTGCTATACTCGCAGCTTCTCAAACCTTGGAAAATGTTTTACAGATCTATGTCGCTCAAAAGAGGAGACTAAACTCACTTAGTTCAATTCAGATTTGAATTTTGATCCAAGCCACTTCCTTTATTGAAAGGAAAACACAGTAAATACAGTAACTTAAAAAAAAAACTTTGTATTAAATTGATTTATTAACATCATGCAGAAATAAGAGCCAAACGAGCTTAGCTATGGAATCATAATCATTAATTCAATAAAAAACAAACTATACTATTTCAATTGTATTTAAAGGCAAACTCAATTGGAAAAACAGGAAATATGATGGTGTGAGTCCAGATTTCAATATGAAATTTGAAAGTTTCTCTCATGCTATCCAAATGTATTTCAAAATTAAACTGATGCAGAAGTTAGTTCTGTTAGATATTTTTTCTTTGCAAGTAACAGTGACTAAAGGGGCTTAAGTGGTAAGGATTTATTAGTGAATCTTATCTCCCAGGCCTTCTGGAAATAGATGGCCCCAGCTGACCCCATAAGGAACTGATATGACCTCAGAATTGGCTGACACGGCTAGGCCTTATGCTCTCTCATTCAGCATGAATTATTTGTGAGCCTCCTTTGCAAAGAGCATCTTGTCCTTGGGCAAGACAGCTCACTGCAGTAGGGCAATCCTCTTACCTGATGGGGCTGGCAGCTATATAAATAATTGGAGGGGTATAACATGTCTGTGGATTGGAAGATTTCATATTGAGTTTGTAAATTTTCCCTAAATTAAAGTATTTTAGTGAATATTGAAGCACTTAGACTATAATTTAGATAAAAACACAAAAGTTCAAGAATAAATAAGGTAATCTTGAAGAAGAAAACAACGCTAAAAGACTTAAACCGCCAAATATTAAGACCTATTATAAAACTACAAAAATAGTTAAGTCAGTGTGGAATCGGTGGAAGGGTAGACAAAGAGGCCAATGAAATATAGTAGAAAGTTGGGAAACAACTTGTTCATATATACCCTTTGGATTTATGATGAAGAATATACTGAAGTGGAAAATGAATAATTTTTGTAGTAAGTATTTGCTGTGTCAATTGAATATCTACATAGAGAAACAATTCTGACTCCTACTTCATACCATTTGTAGAAATTAAATCCAGATAGATACTGTTGTAAATATGCAAGGTAAAACAATAAAACTTTTAGAAGTAAAGTACATCTTCATAACCTAGAAGGAGGCAAAAATTTCTAAGACAGGACACAAAAACCGCTAATCATAGATATATTTGACTATATTAAGAGTAGCAACCTCTGTTTATCAAACAATGTCATGGAAAGGGTAGAAAGACATTCTACAGAAAGAAATGAACATCTGCCATACAAATATCCTAGAAAGTTGTTTCCAGAAATACAAAGAACTGATAATCAGTAAGAAAAAGTGGAAACAGAAGCTAAAAATCGGAAATATGGAAAGCTGAGGCCAAAGGATCCCCTGAGCCCAGCAGGTTGATGCTGGGGTAGCCATGAGCATGCCACTACACTCCAGCCTGGGCAACAGAGTGAGACTTTGACTCAAAAAAAAGAAGGGGGGGCAATGAACAGGCAATGATTAATACATTTACCAAAAATTCCCTTCAAGTTTATTATTAGGAAAATGTGAATTAATTTCATAATAGGATGCTACTACCAACAGAATGGTTAAAATTTCAAAGATTAATTAATGAATAATGAATGAATACTTATTAACAGTACCAATTATTGCTGACCATGTGTAGCAAAAACTAATACTAGAAATTTTAGTATCTATTCCATCTGAACTTATTCTTCATTATGACCCTGCAATTTTCTCTGAAGTATGTACTTAAAAGAAATGGTTGCATGTGTTTACCAAAAACAAAATCTGTAGAATGTTCAGAGCAGCACTATTCATAAGATCTTCAAACTGGCGATTATCCAAATGTCCATGGAATAAATGATTAAGCAAACTAAATAACTAGACAAGTATATTCACACAATGGAATACTATTTGTTAATGAGAATTAACACAATAATATGAACAAATCCTATAGATAGTATTAAGAAAGAGAAGAAGCACACACAAAAAAGGAACACAGTGTAACATTCCGTTTATACCAAGTTCAGGCACAGACAAAACTAAGCCATGATGCAAGAGGTCGAGAGAGGGGTTGCCCTTGAGACAGTGAGTGACAAGAGACGAGCACAAAGGGGCCCTTAGGAATGCTGGTACCCTTTCAACTCTTGATCTGGATGCTCATTACACAAGTGTGATCATTTTGTGACAATCCATCAAGCTTTACACTCATGATTTGTGCATTAAAAAAGTACATATGGACGACCCCCTTCACTCCCCTCCCACTGTGGAAGCTTTTCTGTCCTCTCAATAAAACGTGCTTTCTAAAATTAAAAATTAAGCAAAATAGTAAAAACGGAAAGTATACATAACATACTTTTCTGAGTATATTCTATATTTTAATGCATAATAAAAAGTTAAGGAAATAAAATCCATGCAATTCTTCCTATTTCAGAGTCAAAATAATGTTTATGCGAGTGTTATTTCTTTAACACGCTCATATATTTACTGGTGCTTGCTCCTTTAATTATCAAAACCCATCTTTTCGCCTCAGGATTGATAAAAGTATATTTTAATATACGCTGGAGAGATTTTGACATCAAGCTTCAGGACGTTACCTCCTCTGTACATCTGTAGTATGCTGTTCACCCTGAAATTCACTTTTCTAAATAACAGGGTCAAACAGTGTGTGGTCTGAAAAGCAGAAATAGTATGACAGAAGCAAATAATGTCTATTGAATGTTATTTTAAATTATGTAATCATATTTTATTTCATCGTTAATATCTGTTGGCTCCCAAACTCAATTTTATTAGGATAACATGTTAGTTTCTTGTGACTTAAATATTAGTTTTGAACATATTTCAATAAAAAAGTTATGAGTGTTTCAATTAATTTAATTGAAATAGATGCAGAACTAGGTCTGCCAGGATAAGGTAGCTTCGGGTATCTTTGATTTAATAATCATCAGATTTGTAGGTACTATTTTGATCACTAGGTGGAGCTTATATAGTATTACTAAAATTATAAAAATACGATGAAAAACAATATAAAATTAATTTTGAGTAAAGAAATACTGGAAACTTAAATTATAAAAGAAGATAAATCTCGTGTGGATGGCAGAGTCCATGGTGGGTAGACATTTTTATTAAAATTTGGTTTGGTTTATAGAGACATCACAGATTTAAATAAGAAGTGAAAACCTCAGAGTTTTAGGGTGGTTTGAGTGCATAAAATTCAATGCCATAAAATATAAATTCACTTTTATTTAGTACAGGAAGTATAGAAAGTATTGATCATTACGTTAAATGACATTTAGCTTGAGGTCACAAGTATAAAGAAATGTGAAAGAAGATAGCAATATAAAAATGTGAAATATAACATTGTTTAAAGTGGAAAGGAGAAACTGCACTACACACAAAATAAGGACTAAATAGAAAAAACGCTAACATAGCAGAGAAAAATGTAGCGATCACTCCAGATTGTAGTCTGAATCAGCAGGATTGATAAGAAAGAAAATATGCTGTGTGGATTAGAGAAGCTGCATGGTAATTCTCCAACCGTACTATTCATCTAAATCTTGGCACAGATGCTGAATTTTGAAAAGGACTCAAAAAAAGAACATTTAGGAAATGATCAACAAATTCAGGTTTCACAGCACGGGGAAAAGAACAGTGAACAAAAGAGTGTGTGTTCTTGAGGTTACAACAATGTCACCAGCTCACCAGAGGCCATGGTCAAGTCATCTCATTGCTCTCAGCCTCCCTGTCCTTGTGCGTCAAATGAAAACATTTACAAAATTATCTCATCATTGTCTCATGGGTCTCAGATTTTACAGCATATTGAACTAGGAATACATGGGCAATCGAGAGACTATTAAAAATCACTACAGTGGTTTCAAATATGTGTACTAGTCGTCAACAAAAGTCAATCAGCTGTTCACTACGTTCACTAAAGACAGATCTTGCGAGAAGATGAGTTTAATCTGAAGGAAGAACAATAGAGGTCAAGCTAGTGATGCTCAATCCTCACTGGCTGGGAACCTCTTTAAAAATGTAGACCTTCAGCCTTTGCCCCAGGATTCTGTTCCATACGCTCTCCGATGTGGTCAGGCATTTATGTGTTCTGGAAGTCTCCCTCAATGGTTCTAATTTTGACAAGGTGTGGCCATCTCTGAATTCGACATGACAAAATATTACTTGCCAATGAAAGGTGATAGATAGACTTTCTATGAGTCAATAACTATTAGAAAATCCATTAAGTACAAAATGAACACTGTAGCCATAATACATATTAATGTCTATTAACAGCCAAACACATTTACTAGACGTTTTTCTAGGTGCCTTCAATACATTAGCTTAATTAATCCTCTCAACAGTGTGATGTGTTCACTTGGATTTTCCTATTTTTAAAGATGGGGACACAATCTTAAAAGAGTTCATAAATTGAGGGGTTCTGTGCCCACTCTGTGCTCTATTTTATATGATTTTTATCTTCAGCTATGGCCTTTCATTTGCTTCCAGTTTAATACTATCTGAAGTACTTATGTTTAAAAATAAAGTCATGGAAGAATGTCAGTTATTTTTTTATATTTTATTTTCTCCCAAAAGCATTCCATTAATATAAAATGCCTATTTAGTGAATTCAATATAAAACATGGTTTAGTTTCCCCAAGTTATAATCCACATCCCTAAATTAAACTCATTTGAAAGTATATTTTTTCTGGAAAATATTATCACTATTTTAATTTTAATTGTCTGCATTTTAACTGTGACTAAATTACCTTAGCTTTCTCATCAAGTTTGGTGTTCTAGAAGCTAAAACATAAAATTGCTATACTCTTTTTCAAAATTTCTGTTGAAGTCAACATTGTGATTTTCGCTATGTCAGAAACTCTCCTCTGTGTTGTTCCACGCAGTCCCTGAGCTTATGAGTCTTTGAGATTAAGATATTTCAAACCTCAGTGACTATATGTTTCCACTGGGATATTGGAAACAGACTTTACAGTCTCCACACACAATGCAATTTTAAAAATAAAATTCCATGAATTAAGACTCTCATAAATCGTTGAAAATACTGCTGTTGCAAGCAGCTGCTTTGTTGCATTTGATCCCCATGCTAGGCAGAGTTCACTGCAAGATGGCATTTAAGCCTGGGCTGCCCTTAATTAGCATGAAGGTCTCGTGGAGGGATTATGCCTTGGCAAAGAGCTTATGCCTATTAAAAAATTTCAGACAGAAGATCGATATGCAATCACTCCTTGAAGTACACTAATCAGAATACACTCCCTTGAAGAAAATATCAACTGAATCTATTTACTATCTAACACAGCTAGGGGTCTGGCAGTAGAAGGAGCTGCAAACTGAGTTAGGACCAACAAGAAAATCCGAGCTTCTCTTCCATCCCACAAAATCAAATACACGTTGTAAGAAGAGACTTTTCACAGAACACTCATTGGAATCACTTAATCCGAGGGGCTCCGGTTGTGTAAATTTTGCATTTAAGCCACAATCCCTCAATGGACATGAGCGCACATGTATTGATTTGTTCTAATTGTATATACTGTAAGAAAAGGGAGGTCAAGAGGAGACCTTCTAGAAGGTCAGAATGGTTCTGAAAATGTTTCTGTGTTTACTGTTATTGTGGGGGGTTTTTTCTCATCTGTTTCCCTGTGAAAATAAGAAATAATCATTTCAGTTGTTTTTCAAAGTCAAAGTGCTTACAGCAACCTACAAAGCTTTATGAAGTGTGCCTTCCTTCCTGTGACTTACCACGCTGCCATTTCTTCTAACACCCTTCCCCTCACTCTGCCCCAGTGTAATTGACTGAATGTTTCTACATCCCAAAACTTGTATCCTGAAACCCAATCCCCGAAGGTGACGAAACTAGGAGGTAGAGGCTTTGGGGGATAATCAGGTGATGAAGACAGAACTCTTCTTAATGGAATCAAAGAGGCCTGCGAGCACTGACTCACCCCCAGCATAATGTCAAGACGTGGTGAGAGGGCACCATCGGTGAACCAGGGAGCGGGCCTGAACTAGACACCAAATCTGCCCGTGTCTTGTTCTTGGACTGGGACTTCCAGCCTCCAGAACTGAGAAATACATGAGTGTTGTGTATAAGCCCCCAGTCTGTGGTATTTTGCTACACAGCCTGAACAGACTAAGACACCAGCTACAATGGCTACACACACTGGACACACTCCCTCTGCAGGGTCTTTGCACCACAGTTTCCTTGGCCTGAATTGCTGTGGCTCTCCCCACTTCCAGGTTTTGATGCAAGTGTCTTCTTCTCACAATGAGATCTTTACTGGCCACCCTATCTTCATTGCCAACCACTCCTAACCCCATACAAATGTGGGGTATCTCTGCCTCTTCGATTTTTAAAAAGTAGTTCTTATCTATCATAACATGTGTTTAAATATGTACGTTGTTAATTCACCGTCTCCCTTCCTGAAATGTAAAGGCTTCTGTTTGTTTACTGCTATTTCACCAGAATTTAGAACATTGCCAGTCATGTAGCGTTCACTCAGTAAACACTTGCCAAATGAATGAAAGAAATTTTGAATTTTGCTTTTGCTTATCTTTCTGGGTGGGTGACAGCAAAGAAAGTCAAAGTTGGGGAGAACACAGCCCACTCTAAGTGGGGCAAACACCAAGAGAAGGGGTAGTGGATGGCAGTGTAAAAAAGGAAAAGAAGTCCATCCTTTCCCATAGTGAGACACAAGACCTAGACATTATCTTAACCACTTTAGTTTTCTTAATCCAACGCAGTGTCTTCAGATCTGGCCGTCTGTTGTGTTATGAGTTGCAGACGCAAGTTGCTATTCTTCCAGTACTAATTTCCGGGATGTTTCGCTTCTGACTCATCTTGATAATAATCCCATTTGATATAGCTCATTTCCTAGTTCCTTTCTGAAGCTCCGTCTAACAAGATTTCTATTGATTTTGCCCCAGTTGTGATAATGAGTTGGAATGCCAACCAACAAAATAAAGTTCTGTCCTTTCTGTTGGTGGTAATAGTCTAACCTGTAACCTTCTCTCTAGCCCTCGTGTTTCCATCCTATGGAAATAATGTTACTGCAAACTAGGGCAAAGACTTCTTTCCTGTTCGTACCACCAATCTTTTGCTTACAGGTAGAATGTGCTATTTTCTCTAGCTTTTCCAGAAATAAAACTAATATCTTATCAGTACAAGAAAAATACGATTAAATGAAGTCTGAAACCTTAACAGTAGAGATGGTATCTCAGAAAAATACAAGATTTGGGTTTAAAAATGGTTTCCCTGTCCCTTTTCATGTGAGATACAATCAGCCTAGAATTCTCCAGGATGGGATAAGAGAATAATTTAGAGCCATGCACCACTTTACTAAAGTAAAATTATTTATAAACTACTCAGATAATCTCAGAAGAAAAGCATATATACTTATTTTATTCATAAAAGACATAGTGTTTGTTTATGTGTTACTTTATTTTCCTATTATTCATATATAGTGTTGGACTTTGGCTATCATTTACTAATTTATTACAAAGTGAAAGGCACTTTGTAAAAACATAGGTTATTATTCCATTAAATCCTCATAAAAGATCTGTTATATAGATTATATTATTATTCTATTTAGAATGGACTAAAGTCAACATAGCTCAGATAAGGTGTCCAAGGTTATATCGCGAAGAGGAAAAGCAGGTCTTGCACCCAGCAATCTAAACCCCTGACATGTGAGGCAGGACCCCCCAAAAGCCAGGATTGCCTTTTGGAAGGCGGGCCCCTTGGGTGGGACAGGTTTCTCCCACTTGGTAAGTGTTCTAGGACCCCACCCGCATCAGTGACCCAGCTAGCATGGTGCATCACGGTTTGCCGAAGAAATGTCCTGAGTTGTGGCAAACAGGTGGCTGGTTCTTCCACCATGACAGGGCTCCTGCCCACACTGTCTGAGTGTTCAGCAGTTTTTGAGCAAGAATGGAATGACCCCTGTGCCCCGAGTGACTTTTTTTTCTCTCCTTGGAAGAAGAGAAACTCCTCAAAGGGAAGCCTTTTGCTGATGTGGAAGAGGCGAAACAAAAGATGGCAGAAGCACTCACAGGCATCAGAACTGACAAGTTCAGAAACTGTTTTCACCCGTGGAAAAAAGATTCTCAATAGGTCTATTGCATCCAATGAAGAGCACTTTGAAGGTGACTGAAGTTTAAATGTGTAAGAATAAATACACAGTTTTTTAATAAATAATTTCGATTTCTTGGGGTCCCACCTCATACTCACCAAACTGGTAAATAGAAGTACGTACATGAAGAAAATTCCAGTTACCGATATGAAATGTTAGGTCACATATCTGTAACTGCCTATCTTTAAATGGAACTTTAGTTGATTGCTAAGGAGCACTTTTCCTGTTTCTGACGGAGCACCTGTTTTGGAAAATGCGCTGCAAACCTTGTGTGACCACCCACCTGGCAGGCCACTAGCACCCTCTTCCTGGAATTGACGTCCCTCTTAATTCTGCTCCTCTTGCCCCTATGCAAGCCATTCTTCACAGAGAAGCAGAGAGACTTGACTAGCATGAGAACTGAAATCTTATCTGGCTCTTGCTTAAAACTCTTCAGTGTCGTATAAACACATGTGGAATCTTTCCATGGCCGTAAACCTGGCATGAGCTGAACCGAGCTGATTATTTTCCATTCCTTTTGAGCCACTCCTGCTTCTCTCATTAATCTTGTTACATGGTGCTGCCAGCTCTCAAACGTCTCTTCTTCCATATGGCCTTTGCACAACTTTCCACCTTCCAAGAAGCTCTCTACGGACACCATAGTTCTTCAGGTGTGTGAATGTATTATTATTCTCTAGATTCCAGGTAGACCTTCCGTGTTCTCCCTACTTAAAATACATGTGTTATTTTCTTATGCTTCCAAGTGACTTTCTACTGCAACACTTTTTTATTCCCTTCATGATACTATAATTCACAATTTGCCGGTTTAGTTATTCTTTTGTTGGTTAACTCCCAAACTCCAGGACAATAGTGGCTGCATACACAGAGAAGCAAAAAGATCTTACTAGCAAGAATTAAATTATGCTGGTCCCTTACTAAAACTCTCATTGCCATCCATGCACACTCAGAACCCTACGTGACTATAGGGTGAACTCCATGGAAGAACAACCATGTCTGTCTTTCCATCATTGTGTCTCCTGGTATGGAGTAATAGATCAGTGATTACTTATAAAATGCATTGTATTGTTTCACAAGTTAAAATAAAAATGGTCTCTAATTTCAGGTAAAACAGATTTCAAATTCTCCATCCCAGCATTTAAGAGTCGACCAAACTCACGCAGACATTTGTTTTCCTTCTCTTCTACACCCATTCTAAACGCTCTACAAACCAGCACACCTGTGTCCCTCAGGTACCATCAGTGTGTTCCTACCTTGACACCTATACTCATGTCCTTCTTTTTCGCTCTACTGTTCCAAATTGTGCAAATGTTAAGTGTATCTACTCTGACTTTAGGAAGCCTTTCTTCTTTCCACATTCCTTCCAAGAAAGAGTCATTGATTCTAATGCATATTTTTTTTTCTATCGAGGAGTACTTTCAAGCACTGAAGATAGAGAAACTACTGTCCCACATTTGTCCATCATTTCCTATCCAGGGATCTTTGTTTTCTAATCTATATAATAACAATAAAAATGTTGTCTACTTCATCCCTTCTTTTAAATTAATATAACACATTTAATGTCCAGGATATGCTAAGTACTCAATAAATGTTCATTACTTAAAATTACAGCAGAACTTATATTTAGTTAGTTGTCATATTTATTTGACTGCACGCTACAAAGAGATTGTAAACGCTCTAAAAATCTAGGAAAATGTTCTGATCATTTTCCACAGTCTTTTTTGGAAAGAAGATATTCAATTAATATCTACTGACTTGACTGATTGCACTGATTAAAGAACACTTTTTCAAAATGAGGCTTTGTCTGTAAGTGTGCTTCTATCAGAAACAGGAAAACTATAATTAGCTCTCATTGTGCAGAAAATTCATAAACCTGAATTGCTATGCAGTTTTCCTCTACCAGTATGTGCTGTATGTAACGCCTAAAAATAATTAGCATATCTTTAAAGGTAATCAGCTCTCCTTCATACTCTATCTAAAATATTTTAGAAAGCATTTTACTGAGTCTTGTGGTTGGAATTCTGCGTGATGTTAGTCTTCACTGGATACAACAACTGATTTTTTTTTTTCTCATTCAGAACAGTGGTTCCAACATGCCAAAGGATGGCTAAATTAGAATAACTTGTGGTGATTATTAACATCACAGTTTGGTGGACTCCATGCCCAGTCCTCTCATCAGAGTCTCTGGGGTAAAGGCCCTGAAAATTATACTTTACACAAACACCTCAGGAGATTCTCTTTTAAATTATTTTAAAGATGTGGGGTACAATTCAGGATTAGATATACAAGTGTACATCAGAGAGGTAGTTTGAGCCTCCCTTTGTTCCCACACCTCGGGAGATTTCAATGTTGTAGCCAGGGGTAGGAAACTCTCCTCTAAAAAGCAGTTAAATGGAATCTCCCTGTACAAATAAAGGGCAGTAGATGTTTGCATTAACTATAGTTGCTATTACGATATCTTCTGAAATGAGAAAAGTTTCTGGCTTTAGACTTTGCTTTCACCTAAATGCTTAGATGCTTTTCCAGTGCATTCTTTCCTACTACAAAATTACTGATAAATTCAAACTTATGGTTTCCCATTTTTTAATGTAAAAAACCTTTTGAAATAGCCTTATGGGACTATAAAATTCAAAAGTGTATAATTTACAGAAGTAGAGGCTTGCCATTACAGAATAAGTGTCAATGACATAAAAAATAATGCATGTCTACCAAGTTTTAAGAATCTGACAGCAGTAGCAGCTTTGAAGCATATAACCATTTTATTGCTAAGTAGTATAATCATTTTATGAATATACCGCATTTTGTTTATTCATTCACCAGTTGAGGGACATCTGGGTTGTTTCTACTTTTCGGCTATTAAGAAAAATGCTGCTATGAATATTCAAGTAGAAGTCTTTTGTGTGGACATATGTTCTTGTCTGTCTTGGGTAGATACATAGGAGTGGAATTGCTGGTTCATATGGGAATTTTATGTATTTAAGGTTTAAGAAGCTATCAAAATATGTTTATGCAAAGTGATTTCACCATTTTGCATTCCCATGAGGAATATATGAAGGTACTCATACACTTGTTATTCATGCTACAGCATGAATGAATCTCAACTACACTGATCTAAATGCATGAAGTGAAGCAGTAAGCCAAATACCACATGTTGTATGATTCCATGTGTATAAAATATTCAGAAAAGACAAATCCATAGAGGCATCAGCGGTTGCCTGGGAGTCAAAGTAGCGGTTGGCTGCAAGTGGTTATGTTTTAAAACCTAAGTCACAGCGATCATGTCAAGCTCTGTGAATTTACTAAATAGTTATGAGTTTTATGACATATCAATAATGCCCAGCTAAAGATATCTATATTTCTGTATATATGTAGACATGGTATGTGAATATACATATATATTCAGTTATATATTTTCAAAAAATATTATTCTCTTAGCAATAAACAGATTTCTGTACTAGATTGAATATAGAAACATGAGAGCTCATGCACTTATCATTGAGTTAGTGGTCATGTCAATTATCAATTTTCCTGTGTTTTTTTTAAAGTACAATCAGTCGTCTTTTATCCATGGGTCTCACATTCATGGATTTAACCAACTGCTGATCAAAAATATTTTGAAAAATATGAAAGCAATACAAATTTTGAAATATAGTATAACAACGATTCATACAGTCCTTACATAGTATTAGGCATTATAAGTAATCTAGAGATGATTTAAAGTATATGGCAAGATGTGTGTAGGTTTATGCAAATACTACACCATTTTATATATAAGCAACTTGAGCATCCTCGGATTTTGGTATCCACAAATGATCTTGAAACCAAACCCCCACAAATACTAAGGGGCAATTGCAGGCAATTGTTCTTGAAGAAGAAAAGACAGAACCACATAGTTCAGAAAATGCATCTCTATATATATGCACATGAGTAAATTTCATATTTTTATTACTACTCTTAATATTCATTATAATTTATTCCTGACTCATGAATTACTTATATCAGTGTTTTTAACATCTAAATCTATAGGTGTTATTGGCACCATCGTGCTGCTAGTAATTTCAGCCTTGTAGTTTTAACATTGTCATTTTAGTCTGTTTGATGTACATCTTTAAAAATTTATTGCATCCTCTCTGATTACTCTAGTATTAGGTGATGTCTTATAGTTGCTCCAAGAGTACTTTACTTAAAAAAAAAGTACTCTTGGAGCAATTAGAAGTACTGGGTCAAATGGTAATTCAATTTCAGACATTTCAATACTATTTTTCGAAGTGGTTGAACTAGTTTACAATCCCACCGACAGGGAATGAGCATTCCCTTTTCTCCACAACCATGCCATCATGGGTTGTTCTTTGGCTTTCAAATAATAACCATTTTAATTGGTATGAGGTGACATCTCATTGTGGTTTTAATTTGCATTTCTTTTTTTCATTGTACAGCTTCATTTTTATTGGCACTAACTTTTTTAACCTTGCACATCTCTGAGCTATGATTTTTTTTCTTTACTTTTTCAATTATTATTTTAAAGATGTGGAGTACAATTCAGGGTTGGGTATACAAATGGTCATTGTAGAGGTGAAGTTTGGACCTAGATTTAGTCCCTACTTTGCCTGCTTTGAGATCAGGTACCCTTATTGATGAGGTGTCCCCCAACCCAGCGGTTACCCACTACTGCCAATCCCTTTCTTAATATTATGATAATTGTTCAGGGTCCACTTATGAGTGAGAACATGTGGTACTCAGTTCTTTGTTTCTATAATAGATCACTGAGGAATACAGACCCTAAATCCAGCCAAATTGCTACGAAGTTCATAATTTTGTCCTTCTTTATGGCTGAGTAATATTCCACTGTGTACATGTACCACATTTTAAAATCCAGTCTACTTTTGATGGCCAACATGGTTGGTTCCATGTTTTTGCTATTATGAACAGTGCTGTAATAAACATGCGTGCACAGGTATCTTTTTTTATAGAATGATTTGAGTTCCTCCCGGTATATTCCCAAAAGGGAGAATGCTGGGTGTTATGGGGGATCGATTTTTAGATCTTTTAGGAATTGCCACACTGTTTTCCACAGAGGCTGTACTAGTTTACACTCCTGCCAACAGTGTAGAAGTGCTCCCTTTACCCTGCATCCTCTCCAGCATCTGTTGCTTTTGGAGTTATTGATGATGGTCATCCTGAGTGGAGTTAGTGGTATCTTAGTATGGTTTTAATTTGCATTTCTTTTATGATTAGAGAGGCCGAGCATTTTTGCATGTATCTGTTGGTTGCTCATATGTCTTCTTTTGAGAAGTGTCTGTTCATATCTTTTGCCCACTTTTTAATAGAGCTGCTTTTTCTCCAGCATGTTTGAAGTCCTTGAAGAAACTAGACGCTAGGCCTTTGTCAGATATACAGTTGGCAAATATATGTTTTCCTATTCCGTGGTCTATCTTCCCACTCTCTTGATGGCTTCTCTTGCTTTGCAGAAGCTTTTCAGTTTGATGAGCCCCTCTTGTTTATCTTATCTCTTATGGCATGGGTACTTGGGTTTTGATCAGGAATTAGTTGCCAGTTCCAATTTCCATAAGGGTGTCTCCTGCATTTTCTAAGGCTCTTATAGTTTGAGGTTTCACATTTAGGTCTTTGATTCATTTAGAGTTGAATATTGTGTATGGTGATAGGTAGGGGGTCTTGTTTTAATCTTCTGCATGTGGTCAGCCAATTTTCCCAACACTATTTACTGAATAATTTTTCCTCTCCCCAGTGGTTGTTAGTGGAGACTTTGTTGAAGATGAGTTGGTTGAGAAATCGAGGTTTTGATTCCAGAATCTCTATCCTATTCCATTGGTCTATATGCCTGTTCTTGTACCAGTACCAGGCTGTTTTGATTATTGTAGTGTCATAATAAAGTTTAAAGTCTGGAAGTGTGATACCTCCCACTTTGTTTCTTTGCTGAGGATTGTTTGGGCTATTCGTGTTCATTTAAGATTCCATGTGAATTTCTGTATTATTGCTTCCAGATCTGAGATAAAGATGCTGAAAATTTGATGGGTAATGCATTAAACCTATAGATTACCTTGAGTAGGATGGACATCCTAACAATGTTAATTCTTCCAAATGAGCATGGAATATTTTCCCATGTGTTTGTGTCATCTTTGATTTCTTTGAGCAATGTTTTGTTGTGGGGGTTTTTTTGGTTTTGGGGGTTTTTTTTGTTTTGTTTTTGTTTTTGTTTTTGTAAAGGTCTTTTACTTCTCTAGTTGGGAAGATGCCAAAGAATTTTGTTTTTGTTTTTTTGTTTGTTTGTTTGTTTTTTGTGGCTGTTGTGAATGGGATTGTGCCTTTTATTTGATACTCTGCCCATTTGTTGTTGGTGTGTAAGGATGCTGCTGTCTTTTGCACGTTGATGTTGTACCCTGAGCCTTTGCCAAAGTCCCTTATCCGTGCAAACAGGCTTTTGACAGATTCTGTTGGAGTTTCGAGGTATAGAATCATGTCGTCCCCAAAGAGGGACAGATTGGCTTTCCCTTTCTCCACGTGGACACCCCTGATCTATTTCTCTACCCCTGGGGAGGTGGGACTCGGGCTGTGCTCCAGGCGATGGGGATGTGTCTGGGCCCAGAGAGAGCAGGGCCGCGCCGGGCTCCGCCCCTGCGGAAGGAGGGACTCGGGCTCTGCTCCAGACGACCAGGTGTGCTCGAGGGTGGAGCACAGGGGACCTCTGAGCACGGCTGGCTGGCCGGGGGGAGCGGGCCGGGCGGCTGCCTGTCTGGCCACGGTGGCGGCCTGACCCTCGACCTTGCCGGACACGCTTGGGCGCAGGCGGTGGAGACGGCAGCCGGGAGCAACGACCGGGTGAGGAGCCCGCCGTGCAGAGGCAGAGTGAGGCCCCTCCGGCGGGGTCCCCTCCTCCAGGGTGGCTCTCCCGGTCGTGCGCAGGCGGGGATCCCCCTTTGGGCTCGGTGTGGCCGGGGCGCGCGCCCCGGCTCGTCCAGGAAGGAGGCCGCGCCTCTCGACAGCCACTCGCGGGAGAGGTCCAGATCCCAGAGCCGGGTCGGCCGTCGGGCTCGCTGGCCCGAGAAACCTCGACCTCCAGGCTCTCCACCTGCTCAGAGGCGAGTCCCGGAGCGCTTGGGTGGGGCCCCTGGCTGTCGCTGGGCTCGGGTCGGGTGGGCCGTTCCTCCTTTGGGGTGGTCCTGGGCCGGCTGGGGCCGCTGGCTGTCGCTGCCGGGGGGGGACAGGGAGGAAGATCTGAGCCCGGCCGCCTGTCCCAAAGCCTGGCCTCGGGGTCGCCGCTGCTCCCCGCAGGCCGGGAGGAGCCCGAGTCTGGTTCCACGCCTGGGGTCCTCTCCACGCGCCTGCTCTGCTCCGGCTGCGGGTGCCCAGACCAGCAGCCTTCGCCTCTGGGCAGACACAGCAGTGCCCGCGGTGGGTGGGGGCTGAGACCCCCGGCCCAATCAGAACCGGGTCTTCCCCGCCGAGCCGGATTGGGGGCTCCGCGGTGGCTTTCCCGGGCATCTTCCCATCTCCCCAACTCTTTGGGGCTCCCTTAGACTGTGACCCAGTGACCGTCCCTTGGGCGTGACCTGCCGAGAGAAACAGGATGTTCTCCATGGCCCCCGTCGCGCGGATCCCTGGTTGGGAGGGGCGTCTCGGCTCCGGGTTCCAGTCCCGTCTCGTGCTCTGGGGTCACGTTGGCTCCTCCGCGAAAGGGTCGTCATGGGGGCTTTGCGCCCGTCTTCTCCTCCCTGAAATCTGGGGCACCCTCGGCCGTTCTGAGGAAGCTCTGTTTCCCTTTCTGGAGCGAGACTGCTGGGTTGGCTTCTCCACACTCTGGCCATGTTCTGAGCGGTGAGGCCTTCTCGGAAGGCCCGCGTCTGCCGTCCTGCTTGCTTCCTGGAAGGCTGCCTCCCACGCTTAGAAGCTCTTGATTTTGGCCAAGCAGAACTTGTCATGTGTAATGGATCATGCATTTTGTGGTATAATGAAACGATATTTGGCTAACCCAGGACACAAATATGTCCTCCTGGGTTATCTTCCAGAAGTGTAATCGTTTTAGGTTTGACATTGAAGCCCATGATTGACTTGAAGCTTTTTGTTTGTTTGCTTGTTGGTTTGTTGTCAATGTTGGGAAAGTTCTCGGATTAGGGTCTTTTTGGTGCATCTGGTTGTACAATTGCTATAGCACCGTTTGTTAAAAAGTCTTTTTTTTTTCAATGACATGCCTTTGCTCCTGTCCAAAGTAAGTTGCCCATGTAGGTGTGTTTGTAAAACATTTCCGCTTGGTGAATATATTTTTTTTCTAATTCTCACTAATAACATACTCTCTTAAACATTGTACCTTTGTCACAAATTGTGAAATCAAATAATAATAATAATGGAAGCCTCTCAAACTTGTTCTTTTTCTCAGGTGGTTTGACTGTACTAATTGTTTTGAATCTTTATATGAATTTTAGAACCTGTTTGAAAATTTCTACCAAAACCTTGTTGATATTTTGATTGAGATGGTATTGATTCTATATTTTAATTAGGGAGATGTGGCAATATTAACAATATTTTGTCTTTGAGTCTATGAATACAGTATATTTCTCAATGTATTTAGGTTTTCTCTTACTTCTTTCATGAGTATTTTCTAGTTTTCAGCATAAAGAACATGCACACAGTGTGCTATATCCCTACCTGAGTATTTTATAATTCTTTATGCTACTATAAAAGATTTGTTTTTACATTTCAGTTTCTAATTGTTCTTTGCTACTATATATGAAAGACACCTTGTTTTGCTTGTGCATCCTACGCCCTCGCTAAATGCTGTTATTCTAAGTTTTAGCAGCTTTTTTGGTAGATTACTTGGGATTTCTTCATGGACAATAATATTATCTTTCTTTCTATTTCTTTATTTCTTTATTTATTTATTTTTTGAGTTGGAGTCTCACTCTGTCACCCAGACCGGAGTGCAGTGGCCGCTCCCGGCCACCGCAGCCTCCACCCACTGGGCTCCGGCGATCCTTCCGCCTCTGCCTTCCGAGTAGCTGGAACTACAGGTGTGCGCTACCACGCCCGGTCCATCTTTTGATTTATTGTGGAGATGAGGTCTCGCCCAGTGGCCCAGGCGGGTCTCGCACCCGCGGACTCAAGCAATCCACTCACCTCAGCCTCCCAAAGGCGCGGGATGACAGGCGGAGCCACCGAGCCCAGCTAATCTTACCTTTCAATAGAGACAGGCTTACTTCTTGTTTTGCAGTCTGTGTGCCTTCTATTTCTATCTCCCCATCTCAATGCTCAGGGCCTCTGGTATGACGTTCAAGAGAAATGACAAGAGGAAACATTCTTGCAGCAGGACAGATTTCCCACCTAAGGCATGTGTTAGCAGCAGATTTTCTTTCTAATCCAATTTTAGGGAAGACGTTTAACAACAAAGTTATAATAAATTCTGGTCTGTGCATTTTCTGCATGGGCTGAGAATACCACGGTCTTTTTCTTCTTCTCTAATATGGGGAGTTATATTGATTGTCAGTTGTTGAAGAAGCCTCATATTTCTTGAATAAGCACCACTGTCATGATATATTATTCTTTTTATAGATTGCCAGATTTGCTTTTTATGTATTTCCAGATTTTTTGCTTATTGATTAGATTAACTGATATTTAGGGGGTGATTTTACCTCTCTGTTTATGAGGTGTATTGTTTTGTGGTTTTCCTTTCTTGTGATGTCATTTTCTGCTTTAATATCAGACTAAAGCTAGCCTTATAAAATGATGAGATAGCATTCACTCCTCTCTTTTCTAGAGGAGTTTGTGTAGAATTCGTATTTTTTTCTTAAGTGCTTGGACATGGAAAGTTAACTGATTAATATATAAATCTGCTCAGAAATATATATTCCTTTATTACTGTGAATACAAATTATTTAATAATTAATAATTATAGAGCTACTCAGGTTACTTTGATATGAGTAAACTTTGGCACCTTTGCTGTCTTCCAACGAATTTGTCCATTTCAACTAAAGTATTCAATAATTAACATTCATTTTACTTCTATCATCTGTGCAATATTTAGCGATATTTTCTTTTACATTCCCATTTTGGCAATATGTGTCTTCTCTAGTTTTATTCCTGTTCAGTATCACTAGAAGTTTAATAATTTCATTGATCTCATCAGAAAACCAATTTTCGTTTTTGTTAATATTTTCCCATTTTCAGTCCCACTGATTTTTGTTCCTATTTTTCTACCCTTGTTGTTTTGGGTTTAGTGACTCCTCTTTGCTGTTTTCCTAAGACAGAAGCTTCGGTAATACATCTCAGACCTCTAACTTTTTCTAATGTAAGCATTTAATACTGTAGATTTGTTTTTATCACTGCTTTAGTTGTGGGTATTTTCATTCAATTCAAAATGTTGTGTTAATTTCCCATAACATTTGGGATTGTTATGTCTGTACCATTACAGTTAATACTTTAGGTCCCAGCTAACATTCTGGACTCAACACTTCTTTGTCATAGAAGGCCGCGCTGTGTATTGCACAAAGTTGAGCAATACCCTAGTCTTGAATCATTAGATGCTAGCAACACCCCTAACAGTTGTGATAACCAAAAATGTGTCCAGGTATTGCCAATTAACCCATGGGGGGGGCAAAATCATCCTCAGTTGACAGACATTCTATTAGACATTATAAAGAATTTTTTATTGTTGCTGTCTTTTTAAATCAGCACTCTAACATAGTCACTGTATTGTCTGGGCTTGCATAATTTCTGATGCGATATCTGCTGTAATTCTTATCTTTGTTCTTTTGAATGTAATGTGTCTTGTAATTCTCTTGCTGCTTTCATAATTTTTCTTATATACACTTTTGGTCCATTTAAATATGAGATCTAGGGAGTGGGGTGTGGGTGTTGGGGAATGAGAGAGAGAAAGAAAGAGAGGAAAGGGAGGTTTTTTTCCTGTTGCTTATGCCAGGACAAGGTGTTACCTATAATTTGAGATTCTCTATAATTTGTGGGTTCATGGTCAGAATTTTTTAAATTAGTTTTGCTTTGTTCACATTCTCTTCTCTTTCTACAAGTTGTATTAACTGTGTATTCGAACTTCTGCGAATGTCTCACAGGTCTTAGAAGCCTTATTTGTTTAAGTCATCATGTTTTTTTCTTTGTGGTTTCAGTTTACTAATTTATATTGCCTTCTCTTCAAGGAGACTGATTATTCTTGGGTTGTGAGAAGTCTATCAATTCATTAAACACAGTTTTTGCCTCTTTTATTGCCATGTAGTTTTAGTTCTAGAATTTACATTTGACACCCTCTTGAACTTTCTGCTGGAACTTCACATTTGTTCATGTATGACGTGATGTCACTAGAATCCTCGACGTATTAATCCCAGTTCATTTAATTCCCTGGCTGGAAATTCCAACACTTCATTTATCTTTTTTTTAAATTATCGTTTTCTAGACCCTGAGATGTTTTTACTTGATCTTGTGTGTGTTTCATTTTTTAATTGAATGCTAGCCATCAAGAGCAAGATAGTAGCAACCATGATAAATACTATTTATTCTCCCAAGAGTTAGAGATAAGCTGTGAGACAATATCCCCCCTCCACCCTCAACTTTAGGCCTTCTGTGGGCTCCTGAACCTCAGAGGAGGTCTCTTTCCATATCCTGGCACCTCTCCCAGAGATTTTCTGCTACGGCTTCTTAATTGGTGTTTGCCAGACTGAAGGTGAGGAGCAGGGATATTCTTTTGTTTTCCTGGTACAACTTTAGACTTATGCAAGCCCTCTAGCCCTGTGTCTCATTTTGAGGTTTTCTTAATGTCTCTTCCCTGCTTCCAGAATTCGATTTCTAGTGGCCTGGGCCCAGGATAATTTTCTAACCCTCTTTCAGAGGTAGAGACATATTTCTGTTCCATTCTTTGGCCCACAAGGAGTTGTCATTGATGCTCTGGGAGAACAGAGTTGGCTGTTCTTCCTTCATGGGTGAAGGCTCTTGAGTCTTAAGGAGGAAGATCCCAACAACGTTTCAGTTATCCTGGAGGAGTTTACCACTTAGTTGGTGGGGAAAAACACTTAAATGCAAGACAACAAAAAATACACAGTGACACATTATAAAAAGTTTATCGTATGGCATTGCTGAGAGGGAAAAATAGTAAGGACTGAAGGAACAGTCTCTTCTCCAAGGCTGACCCACCAAAGAACACGTTCTCCAATTCCTCTCTGCCCTTCACCCATTTTTTTTTTTCTTGTGACTACCTCATGGAGATTAGCAAAGAAAAGCCTGTCAACAGTTGTTTGCTCGGGACTTTAACTCTAAGGACTTCCATCTTCTCATGCTATACCGTATTTGACCTTTACAATTTTTAGCCAATTTTTTTTTGTCCACTTGTATGATGATTATCCTCCTAACCCAGGGTCTATCTTTTTTCCAAACTCTCTCATAGGTGAGCCATTGTTTACTCTTGTTTGTCAATCCATCCTTGATGTAAGTACTATGAACGACCGTTTTGTTGTTCGCCCTGCAACCTCTTCCCTCTGCTGGGTTAGAGAAAGTTATTCTTGTGGTTAGATGGGCGTGAAGCTCTTTCAGCTTTGTGCGTTTTAGCTGGAAGACAGAAATTATTAATTTTTAAATCCTTGTTTACTTGGTGATTTTTGTCAACTCTGGGTTTTATTTTTAATTTAAAAAATAGTTTGTGTCCTCAGGTGATGTTATGTCAACCAGACAGCAGTTCCATGTGATTTTCCAGGTCACTGGGAGCATTTTCTTTTTATGTCACTTTAATATTGTTCCTGGAATTGAGATCTCCTGGCCCCCTCAGATGTCATAAAAGCTGGAAAGTACTATTTGCTTCTGCACCTCTCAAAGTACTATTTGCTTCTGTGCAAAGTACTATTTGCTTCTGCACCTCTCAAGGATGAAACCAAAGGCATAGAATATTTTGGAGGGACCGCACCATTGCTAGACCCTAGAATTTAGCTCTTATCCTCTTATCCCAGCTAAAACAGTCACAAAAGCTACCCTCACTTTTATTGATTTCTGAATTATGCCTCATCCCATGTCTTGGTAATTTTCATCTTCTTATTCACCTTGTTGACTCTTTGGTGCCTTAAATAAATTTGTTGTTGTTGTTGTTTTTTATTTCAACTTTCCTAGTGTCCCCAGAAAACCTTAGTCTTGGTTTAACTTCGTTGGTCTTTCTTTACTATCTATTTGAGTTTCAAATGGTGTAGGTAGCATAAATGTGAACCTCAATTTTGGGAGAGAGCCAATTGGTTGCTTTGAACTTTCAGAAATGTGTCATACTTCCACATAGATTAATGGTGAAGGCAGGCAATTTTCCCTGCTTTTTCCCTTTATATGATATTTTCTTTTTCCTTTTGTCCTAATTCATTCTGTCCTTGACAGTGTAGCATGGTTTTTTTTCCCCCCCTATGTTGCATAAGTTTAAGTGTTCTTCTCTTGTCTTATCTTCTTGTTTATAAAATAAAAGCTCTAAGTCTCCAGCTTAGAGCAGAGTCTCTCAGGACAGGCCCCAGATTTAACACTATCTTTCCACTCTAAAATGTTGTTTGAGAATTCATTTTGGTCTCTCTTCATTTAGGTCTTTATTGTAACATATAAACATAAACCAAATTTAAGGGAAATTTACAGTGAGTAGTCTGGTACCCACCACCTAAATTTTACTATCAATTTGGAAGGCTTATCATACACCTAACTATTTCTTTATTCATCTATCAAAGTTTCTTATTTTTAATGCATTTAAAACTAAATGTTTGGCATCTCTATACTTCCCACTTAAATCTGTCAGCTTGCATACCATGAAATAGATCTCAATTCATGCATGTGAAGAGAAGCATGGCATGTTCATAAGGAAAAACATTGAGACGATGAAAAACAAAGTGTGAGTGGTCAGGGGGTCCTACTTAGATATTCAGATCTTTGCCAGTTGATCCGAAAATACTCAGATTTGATGTAATGGGTCAAAAATAATCAGTGTAAGTTCAATGTGCATGTTTGTACCGGAAAACTGTGGAATGTTGCTAGCAGGATGGAAGCACTATTTTGAGGTTAATTGGGCAATACCACAGAGAACAGACATCATATAAGGGACTATGAGAGAACAAGGCAGTGGTTCAAACTTGGTGGAAAACAAGGCTTGGCCACAGTTAGGAATGCGGGAAGAAAGGGGACAGAAGGGTAGTAAAGATTTTTTAAGATAGCCAAAGTATTTAATGGCTAGCAGTAAAAATGTATGAATAATAATAAAAAGTCCTAATTAATGAAATATAATACCTTTTAAAATATCTCTAAGGTGGCTATGACAAAAATCTTAAATTGTAAACCAATTAAGTAAATTATCCTGTCCACGTAGACAGATATATACTATATAAAATCATATGGACATGTGAATGAGACTCATCTCACACCTGCTTCTTTTCCAGGTAAAGTGATCACTGAGGGTGCTATTTTGAGAAATTTAGTCTGTTTATCTGAAAATGGATACATCCTCTAGAGGTGTCTTTTGCCTTTCTTATTAGCTGTGTGCGTCCTTTGTTTGTTTGTTTGTTTGTTTTTTGTTTTTGCTGTTTGTTGTCAATCCTCAAGGGTTTATCTCAACACCTGCCATGCTCTTTGAAAGGTATTTTCCTGCCTAGCATTTCCTATTTTAGTACATGACCATCTGCTAAAGGGTTGCTTTAGAAATGCTCTTGTCACAGAGTTCACCTGCTTTTAATATTTTGCCTCCTAACTTTGCATTATCCTCCTGAGTTATAGGGCAGTTATGTTTTAGCTTAAGAAACAATTACTTCTGATGAATCATTAATATTCAAACTCGATAATCAACAGGATTTAGTAGATACCATTAAATGCTCAATACTTTGATAGGCCCTGAGGATGGGAAAGATAAATGATTTCCTCCTTAACCTGGAGGAGTTTACAACCCAGTTGCGGGGAGGGAGGAAGACACAAGTCCAAACACAGTGAAAAATACAGGGTGATGCATCTTAAAAAGTTTACTGTCTACCGTTACTGAGAGAATAAAACTGATAACTGAAGGACAAAGAAAGGGTTTCATAGGGGTTTCCTTGAAAAAAAATTTAGGCTTTGGGAAGAGGGAAGTTAAATGACACATCATCACAGACACAGACAGTATAAAGTTACTCATCTCAGGACAGCATTACTTAACTACTTAATATTTACTGGTATTTGCCCCAAGTTACTCTTAACTTTCTTTAAGATTAATATTATATGTCTATATACACACATACATAATTTCTCTGGTTGAATTTTTTATTTTTTTAAGTCAGAGTCTCACTCTGTCACCCAGGCTGGAGTACAGTGGCACACTCACGGCCACTGCAGCCACGACCTGCTGGGCTCAGGCGATCATTCCGCCTCAGCCTTCAAAGGAGCTGGAACTTCAAAGGAGTATGTGCCACCACGCCTGGCTAATTTTTTAATTTATTTAGAGACGAGGTCTCGCCATTTTGCTCAGGGTGGTCTTGAACCCCTGAGCTCTGGCTATCCTCTTGCCTCAGCCTCCCAAAGTGCTGGGATTACAGACATGAGCCATTGCGCCTGGCCAACACTTTGATTTCTTAAAAGTGGGAGGTTCTGTGTTTCCTGAGGGTCCTATGGAGGAATTTTCTGCTGCTAGAAAAATATCTTATAATCTTTTTTACTAACTTTACTTTATTAGTGTTATCTGGAGGTGTTAGAAAATAAATATTAGGGTGCTTAAATCTAGGCCACAGTTTTTCTTTCATCTTTTTAATAAAATTTTAGCCCACAAAATGTTCATTATTTTCATACAAAATAACAATTTATCATTGCATTTACTAATTTCCATGAGAAACACTAAACAGATTAATTTTTATTAAAGTATAGAATGCAAACTTATTTGTATATTATAAATCAGTTTACTTTTATTCTGCTGATATTTGAGTTTCATACAAGTAGTGCTACGAATGAAGGTTAAACAGTCAAGTATTTGTTTAAGTGAGCTAATTACATGGCAATTTCTTTATCCAACCAATAATTTAACATGTACTTGTATCAGAGTTCATACTTAAATATAGGCTCAAATTACTTCGTTCAATACAAAGGATAAATTAATTTTAAGAGACTAGTAATTCCTCATTTACTTGAAAATTCTGTTTTAAAATGTATTTTTTAAAAATAAAAGTAATATTGTCACTGATTGTTAGGCAGCTAAAGAAAAATACATATTTCTAAAAGCTTCTAGAACATGGAGTACTCTCATGTTCCAGTGCTTCATGTAAATCCTATGATTCTTGGCACTCAGAATGCTAAGAAGTATATTCAAGACTCCAAAGTTGCAACAGAAGAACATTAAGGAGCAGAGACAGTCAACTCTGCTACACGCTCTTTATTTCTCACTAATAATCGTATAAGGGTGTCATTTAACTTGAGGCTATAATTTAAGGAGGACATCCTTTCATCCAGTAGCAGAATTATATACTTGCTGCCTCTGCCTGTTCACTGGGACCTGATCTACACTGAAGTCGGCGTGGCACATTGTAAATGCACCCACATTTCCCAACCTTCAGAAATGCAGTTTGAAAGCTGAAACACAGGCTTCATCAAGAACAGCCTGCTGGCTTCCCAGACAGGTCCCTGTAGTGAAATGGTAACATAAAATCACCACAATTCTGTTATCTCGACATAGGAAAGCACAAAATCTTGATTTCACCAGCGTAACACAGCTGATCAAATTTTCCACAAATGACTTGTGTCAGCTATTCTCAACCTACAGTGTAATCCAGAATTATAGTTCATTGATGTGCAGTGGGAAGGGTGTCTTTTTGGTGAGTAAAATTCACCTGTCTTGTCCAGGCTGATTTATTTCTGGTACAAACTACAATTAAAAACTTGTTTATTTAACGAGTAATCAAGGAAAAACGTGGGTGTCAATGATCTAAGGGCATTTCAACCAGAATCCCTCAACAGGTCTGCCAAAGAACAAATGGAATGTTGTAGCCCTTCCACAGATGAACCATCAAATTTTGATCAACATATATCATATGGCCTAATAGTGAGCATGTATTTTGCTTTGTCGATCACAGGTAGAGGGAATGTATAGCTTAACACACCACCATCATGACCAAGATATAATTTACTGAAGCAAAGATTTGCTAATCTTCGTGTGACCTAGCCTAAAAATAAAAACATCTTGTATATTGCAAATTGACAAAAATTGGCCTCGGATCTCCAGAAGGAACTCCAAGGTCATGCAATAAATATAAATTCAATGTAACCAGTTGAGATGTACCATCCAAATTCTACCATTCAGAAGTCTCTTAGAAAGAAAAATGTTTTGGGTTACTGATTTAAGCCACTAAATGACCCTGTGATTAGACTTGTTCTCACATGTGGCATGCTTTTGTTGATATTCAATTCTCCATTAATTCCTATGACTTGAGTAAAATAAACTGCTTGAGAGCAAGGACCATGTCTATACAGTCAGTGCTCAGTACGCTGCCCAGCTCAAAATAGAATCTTAATAGAGTGATATTAAATAAATGAACAAAATCATACTCTCCCCATTTACAGGGGTAGACCCCCCCAAAACTGGAATTTATTTATAAAAAGTTGCTCATCTATTCTTACATGTTCAAATCTCAGTCACCTTCAGAGTCTCCGTTTGACGCATTACACCCATTGAGATGCTTTTTCCACAACTCAAAACAGCTTCTGAGCGTATCAATTTTGATGTCTTTGAGTGTTTCTGCCGTTTTTTTGTTTCACCTCTTCCATCTCAGCAAGACGTTTCCATTTGAGGACTTTTCTCATCCAGGGAAGCAACGTTGCTGGGAGTAAGATCAGATGAATGGGAAGGGTGGGACATAAGGGTCTTGCAGTTTGGGGTCAAAAACTCTTGAACACTCAGGACAGTGTGGGCAGGTGTATTTGCAAACCACCCATCTTGAAATGGGCAAACATGCTGAAAGAATCTCCAGAAAAAATCCCTGAAGCCAAACGCAGTCTCTCACAGCACCCTAGGTGTACACTGATGCTGATGGATTCCTAGAACACTCACCTCGTGGGTAAAGTCTGTACTGCCAGGGAGCTGCTCTCCCAAAGATATTTCCATTTTGGGGGGGGAGGTTCCTCCTAAGAAGCCTCATCCTCCTCTCCTTATATTCTCTACTTTTGTTAAGGGGATAAATGCCTGCTGACCTACCCACGCCTGAAACACGGACCACAGAAGTCATGGCTGGCTTTTTCAGTTTCCACAGTGAGTTGGTTGCTCGATTCTATTGATTTTGCATTTTAAGTACCTCAAATGTGTTCTTTTATTTTTGAATCTTTGTCTTTTGTCACTGATGATCTTTTCCCACAGATGATGGATATAAGCAAACTCCTAAAATCGAGCGTTCTTGCTTGCTGCTCTGGCAACAGCGGGAATGTAAAACTGAACAGGTTTATAGGCGTAGACATGGGGACAGTCTCTCCCTTCAGACGTGCACGCATATGCACGCACGCACACACACACACATACACACATGAAAAAGCTCAAATAAAAGTGTGTGTATATGTGTTTACTAAATATAGTTTATAAATTTCCTCATTTTAGTGGTAGTGAAGGCTCAGTGACAGTCAGGGTCCCTTTCTTCACCTCTGCCTGTTCTGAATTTCCTCGAATCCACACTTCCTATGTCCCCTTTCTACACAGGCCCACACTGCCCTGTGGCAACATCAGAAACAATATGCTCATTGTACAGACCCTGAAACCACTTCATGACTAGTTCTTATAGTGTGGAGACTTCATACCTTGGATACAGTTTTTCATCAGCTGCATTTTATGGCTGTGGTCGTTCCTTTTCTATTTTGCTATTTCACCTGCAGCAAGTTAAAATCTCAAGACATGTAAAATCCACTATAAATTCAGAGGCAGATTCCCTCCAGCCTTTAAACAACGTTTTCAAATATGATTTTGTTCTTCAGGTGAAATGGAGACAACATTAAAATCTTTCTTGAATTTAGAGGGAGAAATTATCTTCAGAGTTGAGTATGTGTAGATAAAGTTAGCCATGATTCCTAAGAAGTCACTTTCTGTCGATTCTTGCATTTTTTTTTTCTTTCCTACCGTTAAAAACTCAGCATTCCAGTTCACTGTGCTCATATTTCCCATTATAAGGTAGCAGTAAATGTTTTAAAGGGGGTTCTTAAGAGGAGCATTTTTGCATGGAGGAAAAAGGCTTAATTTATTGCTTAATTTTAATTTAAAACTCGTTGTGTTGGGTACTCATCTGAGTACTCAGCCTCCTGTTTTTATGTTGCTTTCCTTTCCTTTAATTGCAAATTCAGTTTGTGTGTGTGACCAAAATGTGTCTGTTACATGTGTTTACAGATGACATGAGGTAAATATATCTGCTCTTGGAAAACACCAAGGAAATGATAGCCCCTGCTGATGCCACAACCCAGATGTAATGATGACTCACATTAGCAGCCCTTGCAGATCCTTTGCTCATCGTATTCCTTCTCTCACCTGTAAATGTTAAAAATTAGGGTGACTCAAGTCGGGCTCGGTGGCTCAGCCTGTAATCCCGTGCCTTTGGGAGGCTGAAGTGAGTGGATTGCCTGAGCCCGCGGGTTCGAGACCCACCTGGGCAGCGAGACCTCATCTCTACAATAAATCAAAAAATCAGCCGGGCTTGGTAGCGCGCCTGTAATTCCGGCTACTCAGAAGGCTGAGGCGGAAGGATCACCAGAACCCAGCAGGTCGAGGCTGTGGTGGCCGGAAGCTGCCGCTGCACTCCAGTCTGGGCGACAGAGTGTGACTCCAACTCAAAAAAATAAAATAAATTAAAAAAATTAGGATGACTCTGGAGTCACTGCATTTACTTGAATGAGATGTTTATTGGCCATGCAGACGTCTTCTGTGAATGTCTTTTATTAACAGCTTTTGTCTTCTTGCATCTACTTATTAAAATCTAAGTACTTAGATACCTGGAAATTTCAGGCAACAGTATAAAAAAGCTGAGAACACAGAGCAGACAAACATAATTTTTCTGTTGATTGAATGAAAATTTTAGTCTTTTATTTGATTCCGTAGATATTGCTGAATAATAATGTCAGTCACATTGAAATGCAAAAATGAACCTCAGGCTCAAAGGTTCATTTTTTTGTAGCCGCAATATTAAAAATGAAATGCAGTCACAGGAAATAGAGGTTGGAAATCATTTTTCCCTAGTACTGCATGCTTCCATATTTGTCTGAAATTCAATATTTTGGGGAGTAGAAGGTCGATAGAAAGAAAGAAGAGGAACCAAAATAAATATAAATGCAAATTACCTAAACAGAAATCTATACTTATGAATGAGAAAGTACTGGATACTATTTATTAAACCACTGTACTTTATGTAACAGAATAAAACTATATAGATATGAATATGTTATATATATACATCTACATATATGCATACACAAAGTGTAAAATATTTGTCAAACTATACTGTTAATATGCAGAAAATGTTCCCATTGTTCCACAGACTGGCTTGGAAACCTAGAAATGCTCAGGGCCTACTAGACCTCATGAAAGATGCCAAGACATGGAGACGTGAGAGACAACGACACTGCAGAGGCCGAAGAAGACACCTGAGGAACCGCAGACAGCTCAGTGTACACAACTGCAGAAGTGATAAGAATTAAGTGTCACGGTGAGCAAAAGCTAGATGGCCAAGGACCAGAATATTTGGCTTGATTCTGAGAATCACGGAGACCCTTTAAAAGCATTTACACATCAAGTGACATGACCAGACTTGTGCTTTGAACGGTTCTGTGACTGCTAGGAGAAGCACAGATTTGAGGGGGTCAACCTAGAGAAAGGCGTGGGTGTCATCCAGCAGAGAGGGGTGCCACCCTGAATGATGGCCTTGGGAATGAAGTCTCCTGTAAACCAACGATGTTTCCACTAGATCCTTTCCGAGCCATGGGCAGGTCCTCATCGCATGTTAGAAACAACTGCTCTCCATTGAGAAGGGAAAGCCATAGGCTTTCTGTAGAGTGCCAGTTGCAGCCTAAATTGACAAGGTCTTTTCTCAGAATTTCACAAGTCTTCCACTTACAGAAGCTGGAGAGCAGACTACCTGGATTAAATTATCTCTGGTGTTGTTTTGTGCCTTTGGGAAATGTACTTAACTCCTTTATATCTCAATTCTCTCATTTATAAACGAGAAATAGCAATAGTATCTACCCAGGGGTGTGCTGGAAAATGTTTGAAAACTGGCTCTCTGAGGGAAAGAATACTTTACTTTGTAGTGTTTATCAATGTCCATGGCATAAATAATACCATCATTGCCAAATTCAAATTAACAACAAGATATCCGTCAAATGTGAGGCAATGAAATTTCACTGCAAATCACTGATGTGAGTCAGGTTGCAGACCAAGAGAAAAGGCATGTGAGTTTATTCAATGTGTAGACACAGGAGCTTTCAAAATGAAGACACAAAGACACTGGAGAAAGTGTCTATTTTTACGCTTGGGTTCAACAAGTATGAATAGCTATAAGGAAATATGGTTGGGCAAAAAGGGTATGATCTAATGCTGATAGTCTGAATGTAGAAACCCAGCAAGGCCTGCTGGTCTACATTCTCCTTGGCCTGTCTGAACACACATTCCCTTATTCCTTCCATCTGGAGGTCGGGCAGGGCCCTCTCTGGAATGCGGGTCTTGTGACTTACAGTCAAACAAGGTAGATCAGATAAATTCTTTATGGCCAGTTTTTACATGGAATATCTTTCAGTGTCATGGCTGGCATTTGGGAAAAGGTTGGTTTCTCTGGTCCAACTCAGGGAAGAAGGACTCTAATTCCTATACCTGGTCTTGGGGGGAGGATGAGACTCAGAGACAGAAGGCCAGGAGAAGGTCAGAGAAAACCTTTTGCTTCTGAGGCTGCCGCCGGGACCTTCATTTTGAGATATTGTTTCCTGGCCTTAACAGAACCTTAAAATTTCCTGAAAATGTGGCTGCTAGCTCTTCTGAGCCAGGACAAACTGCTCTATCATGTCTGCATATCAACTTCCTAAGACCGTTATTAGGATTGAACGTGCACATGGCCGGCAAAGCACTGACAACGATGCCTCATGCAATCCTGAGAGCTCTACTATGTGAACGATCTTTACATTCGTTCTGATCATTTTCATCCTCAGCTCGAATTATAATTATGTGATATAAACAAATACAGTTTGGTTGCTCTATTTTTAAAATTATTTTTTAGCAAAACCTCTTGCTTTATAAATGTCTGAGTAAATGGTATTCTTAAATAGCTCAAATTTCTATGGTCTCTCTAGGAGGTATACTTTTATTTCAGTGAACTTTGGAAAATTATCTCTGAGTACTTAGAAGAATTATTTTATGTGTCTCATTTTCCTCGTTGAACTTAAATCAGGTTATCAGAGAAAATTCAACAATGAATTCTTTTGAGGCCTTGTTTTTCAACATGTCTTAACGTTGCAGCTAACGATGGTTACACTACAGATAAAGTAATATATCTGTAGAAATTCATCCTAAAAATGTATCAGTGTGACTAGTATCTATCTGAAAATGAATTACTAAGGTAGAGATTTTTTACAATAAGATGATAGTCAGTATCTTTCTTCAAATCACATCGGCATATCTATATGTTTCTCATAATTTATTTAACGTAATTTTATATAAAAATATTATCATTGAGAAATTCATAACTTGGAAATTAGTGCACATGTGAACACACATAATGAAAGTAAGACATGAAAAGAAAATTGTTTCACTTTTTAAAATATTTCCTTATATGAGCAATTATTTCCAGGGCAGGATTTGCAAAATTTATCACAGGTATAATTTTCGGTAGAGAACATCTTATACAAAATAATATAATTGCTAAGATATCTGGCTAAAAAATCCCACTAGAAAGCAGTGATATCTAGAAACAGGACACTTGGACCAGGAGATATGAACAAACTTCTGGGGCATCAAAGTAAAAGACTTTGATATCAGGTGCCCTGAACCAACAAGGAATCATGATAGCATGATGAAACTCTGTCAAAAAGTTCAAAAACATTTATTGAATTTAGATCAAACACAGCAAAATACTAAGGGCCTGGCCCAGATTACAGATGTGTTACCAACTTAGACACCATTGATTTCACCTTAGATTTTAAATTGAGTCATTTTTTCTATATTAGTTGATAAGCACAACTTAAAAATCAGTTCCTTGCCTAGTTCATTTCCCTTAAATATAGCTGAGAAATGCTATTAAGGTTACACACACACACACACACACACACACACACACACACACACACACACACACTGACCTGTAAAGTTTGCCTAATTCTATCTTACATTGACAAATTTAGCTTCTTTCCCCTTGCAGGAATTTTTCTGTCTTTTTGCTATCCTTATAATCCAGTGAACTACATGTTGCCCTTCCTGAGGTCTTAGTTTTTTTAATGACTGATGGAAGGTAATCTGTCTATCTATTGAAGATGCCGTTCCATATATCAATGACCAATAAAACCTCGAAGATGTGGAACTCATTCACCGACTGCAATTAATCAGCATTGTTTTGACACTTATGATTAAGGCAAAGAGACAAAACACAAGAGAAATTATGCAAAGACATATGGTCAGTTTGAAAAGTTTTAACTTATAGGAATATAAACATGGAACCATTTTATTTTTTCAATAACTTTTACCAACACTGATCGGTTATCCACCACTCACCTTTTGTCTGCTGAATAGCAGTCATCTTTGTGACAACTCAGACTGAATCTGCACATTTTTCTGTCACCTTCAGTTTTTAAAGTGACATTTCTGTTCTTTAGACACAGTCTTCTTCGTTTTTTACAACTAAGTATCGCAACGATCATTTAAACCCAGCCAAGCGCCTGCATTGCTTCCCAGAAGCATAAAAAGCTTACACACCTTGGCCATCCTGCTTCTGCCTCGCCTTCCTTTGTCAGCTTTTCCCAGTCCCTTTGTCCAGACAGAGTCCAGTACATTGACTCAGTGGCATGCATACGGGAGACAGTAACCCACTAGTCCTTGTGTTAAAAGAAGAGTGACTGACTACCCTCAATTTTGTAAGCAGGCTCTGCTTCTTCCAAAGACAGGAAAAGGAGAAAAACTGCTTATTGTTCTTAAATTTAAAAAAAGAAGAAGAAGAGGAAAACAAAACAAAACCAATAAAAGAGAGAGGAAAGAAATCCTACTTCTGGAAAAAGTCACCAAATCTTTTTGTTTTTTTCTGACTTCAGAAACTCCCAGGAGTCACAAACCAAGAACAAAGTCCACTGAAAAAGTTTTCTCGGAGAAATCAGTATTGGTTTTTTTTTTGTTTTTTTTGAGTTGGAGTCTCACTCTGTCGCCCAGACTAGAGTGCAGTGGCCGCTCCCGGCCACCGCAGCCTCTACCTGCTGGGCTCCGGCGATCCTTCTGCCTCAGCCTTCCAAGTAGCTGGAACTACAGGCGCGCGCTACCACGCCCTGCTGATTTTTTGATTTATTGTAGAGATGAGGTCTCGCCTGCCCAGGTGGGTCTCGAACCCACGGGCTCAGGCAATCCACTCACCTCAGCCTCCCAAAGGCGTAGGATTACAGGCTGAGCCACCGAGCCCGGCTGAAATCAGTATTTTTTATTAGCAATGATGTAATGTCTGCTTTGCAGTTTATTTGGAATTCTTATCCACTTTTCATATAAAAGTATTTCACAATTTAGTGATAAATAATATAGGCAACTTTTTAGGCTATCTTGGAACCAGTATACATTTGGTTCTAAGATCGAAAGCAACACGTCTGAGCTTATATAGTCAGCCCTCAAGGAGAGATGAAATATGTCTTTATTAAAATGTATCAATAAGCCCAAGGTAGCAAAAAAAATCAATAAAATCTCTCAGTAAATGTTAAGATAAAAGTGACATTTAGTTAATGGGCATAGTCCCTACGTTGCCATTAATTGAAACTTCGCTATATTACATTTTGTAGAGAATTAGAAAGCATCATCACTAAATGCCAAAAGCTGGGCAAGAGAGGGATCATAGGCTCTCCAAGAGCATCTGTCTAAACAAATTTGATTTATTCTTCCCAATCATATATGCCAGGGTGAGTTTTTAAGAAAGGAGCACACTGGTGTTATCAACCCCTCTCTCCAGCTCCACCCCAGAAAATAACCGGCTTTGTGTACCTCAAGGATCTCACTTGGACTTCCACTGCCATTGACCAGGAATATGAAGGAAGAGGTAGCATTAGTTGGAAGTAAAGAGCATCTGGGCTCCAGGTCTTTTGAGAAGCATTTCGGATGAAGCTGATGCTCTCAGTGGCAGAAGGGGACGTTGGGAGGCACAAAAGTAGTTGAGCTTTTCTAAAATTTGAGGAGGAAATGAATTCTTTAGCTATATTTTAAGGAGGTTGTTTTTTACATTTCTAATATTTTTTACTTTGTATAATTAACTGCCTTGTGTTTTTATACAAGCAGCTTTATGAAAGCTTCGAAATTATACTTCTATCTTTAAAAAATACTCATTATCTCTTATTTAGAAAGTTTTGTCTTGAATGTAACCAACCTGATATTTATACTTCCATTCTACTCATTCATATTCTCTCTCTCTCCCTCTATTTATTTAGTCTCTCTTTTACGTTTTTCATTGTAACTTGTTTTAAGTATATTGTTTATAAATAGTATATGAGAGTTTTAACTAGTTAGCTCTAATTATATAACACTTACACGGGTCAGAGTTAAAGAAATAGTCTTACTTTATGGTGATTATTTGATTTTTATTGAATGTGTCTCTTTTTTCTTTTTTCTCTTCACTGTTTTGTGCATTTTTCCCATTGCTATTTTGAAAAGTTTTCTGAGCTCTATTTTCTTAGTGGTCGCCTTCCCTTAATTTTCTCTCACAGTCAATAATTACATAATTATTTATGTACTATAATTTTTTAAAGTGCTTATTACTTTGCTAAATGACTAAGTTAGGGCCCATGGAATATTTTCATTGAGACTTTTTTCCTTCTCTCTCTTTTCTTTTCATTCTCTTATTATTTTAGAAAGCTTTTATTTCTCTGTATCTTCCTCTTCCCTCCAACTCTGAATTTTACCTAAGATGATTCATCATTCAAATGTGTTCCTCTCAGCATCAATTTTTCCTGTTTCAAAAATCTTATTTAGCAGCTGCATTATACATTTTTTGAAAGCAAACCCTTCTGTATATTTAATTGTATATTTGTAAAATATATATTCCCGATCACAACTGTTTCTTTTCTCTTTCATCTTTCCCTGTGTCTACGTCTTCATTCTGCTTCCTTTGGTGTTTGATTAGTGTCATTTACTAATTTTCTTAAGTGATTATACTTTAGATTTCTTGCGCATCCCAGTATTTTGTCCTGCAAGTGCATGATATCTTGTAGTATTGTTAGGATCATTTTCCCTCAGTGGTTAATACATTTGTTAACTCTATGTCTTAGCATCCATTGATGACAATCACAAATTTACAGTATGTCTGGTGTTTTATTTGTGTTACTATATTTTCATTAGCTTAGCACTACCTATTCTACTCACTATGGCTGCATGGCCAACCACTCCAAAAACCAGCAGCATGTATTCTGCCCCGATCTGCATTTTGGGCAAGGCTCAATTTAGGACCATTCTGGCTCAATTCGATATTGTCTGGGTTTTCTGGTAGTCTGGGGACAAGAATCATCTGCAGGCTTACTCACCCTCCT
Source organism: Carlito syrichta (assembly GCF_000164805.1). NCBI lineage: Eukaryota > Metazoa > Chordata > Mammalia > Primates > Tarsiidae > Carlito > Carlito syrichta. The sequence goes on from NW_007252321.1 coordinate 472,700, forward strand.
GTGGATGCTGGGAAGTTGATAACTGGAAAAGTCAAACAGGAGTCTAGCTGAGCCTCTCCGCAGGCATCTTTCTCTTCCTTTCTGGTATTCTCTATATGATCTCTCTAGCCTGGCTCCTTCAGGGAGCTAGACTTAATTTTTTAAAATTTTATTTTGTCATAGAGATGTAGGATACAGGTAAGGATTAGCTACACAAATAGGTCACATGCAGGTGAAATCTGGGCCTCTAACTGGCCCTCATTTCTTCTAGCTTGGGAACAGGTATGTTCTGTGTTGTTACATGCCCCTTCTTCCCTCCTGGCAGTGTCTAGTGACTGCTGATCCCTCCTTTTGTGCTATTGTGATTAATGTTCAGGTCCCACTATGAGTGAGAACATGCGGTATTCAGTTCTTTTTTTCTGTGGTAGATCACTAAGTATGATGATCTCTCACTCCTTCCAACTTGCTGCAAAGTCCATGATTTTGTTCTTCTTTTTGGCTGCATAATACTTCATCATGTATATGTACCACATTTTCTTTATCCAGTCCTCGTTCAATGGGCAATAGGGTTGGTTCTGTGTTTTTGCTATTGTGAATAGTGCAGCTATAAACATGTGTATGCAGGTGTCTTTTGGGTAGAACAATTTATGTTCCTCCAGGTATATTCCCAGGGAGGGATTGCCAGATCATCTGAAGGGTGAAGCTTTTGCTGTGCAAAAGAAGCCAAGAGAGTAAAGAGACAACTCACAGAATGGAAAAAATATTTGCTAACTGTGTATCTGACAAAGGCCTATCATCCAGGATCTATACGGAACTCAAACAAACTGAAAGGAAGAAAAGCAAACCGCCTTATTAAAAAGTGGGCAAAGGACATGAACAGACACTTTTCAAAAGAAGATATACAAGCGGACAGCAGATACATGCAAAACTGCTCGGCCTCACTAATCATCAGAGAAATGCAAATCAAAACTTCAATAACATACCACCTTACCCCAGTTAGGATGGCCATCATTAATATATCAAGAAAAACAGCAGGTGCCCAGAAAACAGAATGCTTCCACACTGTTGGTGGGAGGGCAATCTCGTTCAACCTCTTTGGAAAGCAGTGTGGTGATTCCTAATGGACTTACTTTTAAAATCACAAGTTCTGAGAGAGAGAGAGAGAGAGAGAGAGAGAGAGAGAGGGAGGGAGGGAGGGAGGGAGGGAGAGAGAGAGAGAGAACCAGCAGAAGTTATATGGTTTTTTATGATCTCACTTACAAAACCACACAATGCCACTCTCGACCCATTCTAACAATTAGAAGCAAGTTTCTAAGATCAACCTACATTCCTATATTCACAAGGAGGAAAATACAGCTCCACTTTTTAATGGAAGAAATGTCAAAGAATTTCTAGAAATATTTTTAGTCCTCCCTATCCTGTAAGATGATGGTGATGATTGTGTTTGACGACAATCTATGCCCAGACACTTTCAAACTAAACACTTAGAACTGTATAATAATTAAACATATAATAAAGGAAAATTACCTTTATTATGCATTTAATTACTATCTCTAATCCATAAGTTTTTTTTATTTCCTTCTTCCAAGAACTCTGATTTTCTGGATCTGCAATTTAGATTTCTTATCTTTTACCCCATAATTATCATCTATGTGTCTTTTTGGCTCAATAGCTCAAAGTACTTTTTGCACTTGATATATTAAGCTTCTGATTGGGACTCAAAATGCATTGTTTAGTAGGGAATCATGTTTTAGGTTCTACACTTGAATCTGAATCACTGAAGTGATTCTAATACACATTTTTTTTTCATTCAGGCTATCACTCATACAATCTTTATTTCACTGGTTGTGTGTAGATTGTTCTACCTAAATCTCCTCACTCTAACACGAGATCATAATGTGTGACTTTTCTTCTCTGGAGACTTCCAGGTCTTATGTGCTCCATACTAGATGGTGGTCATTTTTCAGGTTTGGGAAAGTAAAGTGTTCTCTACCCCAGGGTGGGGAGGGTGGTTGCCAATGTAGATGCAGCAGACAGCCATTCCCCTGCTGAGAGACCTACCGTGAGTTCCATTGTTCCCTTTTCTCCCTGTTCTGTCCACTAGGAGGCAATGAGGACACCCAGTCACCGTGTTTCTCGGTTCCTTGGGAGTCAAAAGCACCACACCTCTCTTTGAGGAGAATGGGGAGAAATGTCAACCTTCCTCATCAGGGGTCCACAGATCTCTTTGAGTCAGCCTCTTCAAGGGTTTTAATTTTCTGTCTTCTCACGAAGAGTATCTTCAAAGCTGATATTCAAGGAGCCATACAGTTCCTAAAACATTATTTTTATCACTTTTCTTTTGAGGGTTTGACTTTTTAAAAAAGACTAAAGAGAAATATATTTTTTGGACCCCAAACTCTTTCATCTTCACAATGAAAGCATTTTTTTGCTCTGCTTGCCTCCTTGGTGTCTTCCTTCTTAATCCCAGTCTCATGACTCTTCATTTCCAACTGTGAATAAGCTAGCTGGGCATTCTAGTTGCCAGCCAAAATTAAGCTACATGTTTGTGATACGATAGTGTCTTTGAAACTGCCCAACGACTGAGTTCCCTACCTTACTAAAGAATAGCTCTGTTAGTATTGAATAATTTCTTTCTGCTGCTAGTCCAGCAATTTTAGCCTTTTTGCAATTTGCGTATTTTTGCTGACACATTGGGTTTCAAAGGGACCAGCCCTTTTCCATTGATGATTTAAAATTATATTTTGGATATGGCAAAATGCAGGAATTTAAAAATACATATACAAAGCAATAATCTTCTCATAACTATTTAAAAATGGTTTACTGGGGAAGAATACAAATCACCGCTGGGATTTCTTTTTTTTTTTTCTTTTCAGAATTTCAAATTATTTTAGAGCCAAGTTTCAAGTAGTTCCTAAAGAGGATTGAAAAATTCAATGCTAGTTTCATTTCTGGAAAAGCTAGCAAAGAAGACACCTGAGATTTAAAAAACAAAAAATAAGGGAGAATTTTAAAAGGTTCTATCAGTTTCTTTCCTAAACAGTTAGGATCGTGTTTGTTTCAACAACAAGAACAAAAACAGTGATGGGGGTCAGCTGCTGATGAATTACATGTTTGTGACCTCCATTTTTGCTCCATCCATAAAGAAAACAAGTCCAGAGGTAAACTAAGATCCAACGCTTTTATTAGGAGTCTCTGACAACTGGAACAAAGAAAGCTGTTGCTATATAAGGCCAAATCAAGGGGAAGGATTTTAATTCCAAGCGGGCTAGAGGCAGTCATCCTTCAGTGGGATACATTTCAAGATAAGAATTGTAGACACTTAGAAAAATCACTTCCTTTATGTCTGAGAATAAATCTGTGGCTACAACAGATTTTGGAGAAAAGCGTGCATGCATTTAGCTCATTTCTTTAAACCTGATTCTGAGATTTTTAAAATTAACTTCTAATCATCATATTTCTTAATACTATTTTGCTTAACTTTTTCCCTGATGTGTATATTTGAAAGAGTAATTCATGACATAATGCTTTGATCCTGGTAGTTGACTCTATGTTTTGAATGAAGTCTGGTGTTCCGAATTATGTGAACATATGATATGTAGAGTCCCATGTGCTAAATTTACAAATTAAACAGAAACCAAACATGATGCTTTTATTCGTATAACAAGAATTTATTTAGCAACTACCAGGAACAAGACACAGTTGAGCATTCACAATTCAAAACAGTGTCCCTTCTTCCAATATCATCACTGTCTGCCCTGAAGGTTAGGTTATAGGAAGTGTACAATTCAGATACATGTCTGCAAGTCATCATTTTACAGATATTTCCATATTTAAGAACAGTGAGTAAGAATGTTATCTTCTCATAATAAACTTTTAATTTTGGAATAGTGTGTTGGGTATAAAAATGTTGCAAAGATAGTAAGGAAGCACTTACACCCCTGTCATCCAGCGTCCCCTAATATTAACCTATCATATCACAAACCACAGTGCATTGACCAAAACTAAGACATTAGACTTAAAACTAAGACATTTAGCTAACTAAATTAAAGTGCTAATTCAGATTTCCCCAGTTTCTCCACCTTTCTTGTTCCAAGACTTCATCTGCAATACCACATTGGCATTGTGTCCTGAGTCACCTCTGGTCTGTGACAGTATCCCAGTTTTTCTCTGTTTTTTGAGACCTTCATGCTTTTGAAGATTCCTGGTCAGGTATTTTGTAAAATATGCACTGATTTGGGGTTGTGAGATATTTTTCATGATTATGTGCTAAGGAGATGAAATGCCCTTGTCATCCCATTATACCAACAGGTAGACAGTATCAGCACAATTTACATTGGTGATGTTAGCCTGGATTGCTAGGTCAAGGTGACGTCAGACAGGCTTTTCCTTTCCATGCTTGACTTGGTGGAAGTGAGTGACTATGTTCAGCCCCATATGCAAGGAGAACTGAATTAAGCTCCACCTCCTGGAAAAGAGATTATTATTTTTTTTGTATCCTGATCTTATATTTTCATATAATATGATAAAGCATACTCAGAAACATATTTTAAACATAAATGCATTGTCTTTCTTTTAAAAAGTATAGGATTGGTATGTGTTGTCATTATAAAGAAAGAATCACTAACTAAATCATTTAAAAAATAAATGTATTGTCTTTCCTTAAAAAGTATAGGATTGGCATGTGTTTTCAATAAAGAAAGGATCACTAACCTAAATCTTTTGCATACACAAGTATCGTTTCCATATTTGTGTTTCTTTTTTTGTGACTTAAGAGAGGTAGATTTATTAAAGGAAAGATACACCATGAAGGGCCTCAATGGGCAGGACAACAGCAAGAGTGCCCGCTGTCTGCTGCCCGGTATTTGTATTTCTAGCAAGGATAGCTTGCCCTTCACACTCTACCATTTGAAGATTCACAATATCCAACTAATTTAATCAGGTCAGTAGAAAAATAGCTAAACACCAAACTCACAAGTACTTGTTGCTGCTGTTGTTTTTTAGTCATCACATATAGAAGGGTAACTATATAATTTATCTTCTCAACTTTCTCTTTTGAGAATGAATGGGAGCAGTATTTACAATCATTTTGATACAAGAAGAACATATTTTCTCCCTACAAAAAGAACAACTATATAATTGACTGAATTGCAGACTTTTCTAAAGGTTGCTTTTGAGTCATGCAAGCAAGGGTTGTGACCTGAAAGAACAATAGACAGTACTCATGGGAACAGGCTAGAGGCATCTCAGCAAATTCAGAAATCTGGAGTGATTTTTATGCATATGGATCAAGGACCATAATTTAAGACACACTCAGAGATCATTGGGGAACAGTGGTCTCAAATTGTTATCTCCCTGGCCATGCTAAGACCACAGGTGTGCTTGTTTTGGCCACCAGTGTTCAAAATACATTGTATTAATGTTTTCAGCAACCAAAATTTTCACATAAAAATCCAAGTTCTTGCTACTTTTTGAAAAATTAAAAGATGTGGTGATGTTGGGCTGTAAGCCCACGTGGCTACTGTCAGTGGGAGCTGAGTGATTAGTACCCCATTTTATAGTGTCCAGAAAGTTCCAGTTCCCACACATGTTCCTTCCTATTGACTCAGAGGTTGCTTGCATATTGATTTCCCAGATGACTTCTATAGGCATTTGAGTTTCTGATCTACATCTGGTTTTCATGTATGAAAGTCTTCATGATAAAAAAAGTTAGGGATGAGTTTGGGTGTCTCTCTGATTCACTCCCCTCATGGATCATGTCAGTGCTCATGCTGAGAAAAAGAGGCCAGTGCTTAGGTATATCAAAGACTTGACAGTCAACAGTTTGAGTAATGCTATACGCTCACCCAGGGAAAGATATTTTTCACATCCCAAGTGCATACTTTGCCAGATAATTCACTCTCTACCTTTTTTTATTCTCAGCTACAGCAGTAGATCTCAACACTAATTCTACGTTAAAATCACTTGGAGGGCTTTCATAAAAAAACTTATGCCTGGGATCATTCACAAATTAATGAAATTAAAATATTTGGGCATAGGTCACAAGTATCAGTGCTTCTTTAAGGCTCCCAAGTTTGATCTAACATACATCCAGTATAGATACTACTGATTTAGAAGGCCTTTATAATTGAAACAATGAAGACACCATCATTTAGAAAACTTTATTGCCAGCTCCACCACTGCTTCAGACAAGGCAACATTCTCACCGCCTGGCCTGAGAGAGAGACCAAGAAGTCGCTATAACTACATGCACACGTGGACATCTCGCATTTTCTCCAGTGTCCTTACTCCTTTCCTTTCTGCACAATAATTCTCATCTCTGCCCTACTTTTCCCTCTTCCTCGGGTCATCCTGTGCACCTGCTATTCACCTGCAAGCTCCTGGTGACCTCTGTATCCCACTTTGCCTCTAGATGTGATCGGTAATCCTAAATAATCCTTTGGCCTATCTATTTCTCACCCCAGTCTCTAAAGTGGCCTTTTATTGTCTTCAGCGTGATAACGAAGCAAATCGCAAGTGACTCCCACATCTTATGTTAGATCTGTCAGCACTCATCTGACTTATTTATAACCCTGACTTCCCTATCTACCCAGAAACTGCTATCTATCCTTTATAGTAGCCTTTTGTAAAAACTAAATATCTTTCAAATTTTAATTATTTCAACACTATCTCAGAAAAATATAATCCAGTTTTAATAATTTTGTATTGTTCTAATCTAGTTTTAAAGGCAAGCTATGCTCTTACATTTAGAACCTGGTAGAATAATCTGTTGTTTAATATCTTATTCAATTGTGAAACAGCTGGATTATGCCACATGGTCCTTACTCTTTAACACGTGAATAGATTCTCCCAGTCTCTAGATTCCCCAGGATAAAAGATCTATCTGTGAAAGATATAAAATATCATTTTCCTTTCACCCAAACACTTGGAGAATTATGGGGTCTAGCATAGGATTAACACGTCTGGCGGAGGTCATGCATGAAAATTAAAATATCGTTTTTCATTGTGCTGTATTATGTATTGCCACTGAAGCTGCAGAAAAGTTCTCATTACCTCTCTTCAAAAACATTGTAAATTTTGTTAATGCCAGCATCCTGCTATGAATGCCAATGCATTATTTGATGTTTTCACACTCTAAATTTTTTCCCTTTCCTAGAATAAAGGGCAAATGAATCAAAAGTCTGTCCTCCATAGTATGACCCATCTAAGTGGCCTTTCATTAGAAAATGGTCTGTCTATGGAAGCACTAATAGGTTCATTATTTATTTCCTACTTTTACAAATGCAACCGATTCAGAAACGAAGCTGAGGACATTCATATCCATTCTAATTAGACTAAATCAAGAATCCGTGAGTGGCAATCCGCTTTGTGCCCGAGGACATTATCCAAGCTGACAATCTGTGGTCAAGGACATTGTCTTAGGTAGTCGTTTTAGCATGAATCCAGAACTTTTACTTGCTACTTTTAAGAATGCCAAAGAATGTGGGTTAATACATTTAATGGTATGTTTAAATGGAATCACTGTCGTCTTCAGCTTTGGTCTCAGCTTCCATCAAGATTCCAAAACCATAGCAGGTCACCCTCCCATATCTAATGTAGGATGCTAAATTGAGACTTGGAAAGGACATTCAAAAATATTTTTGCAATTATTTTTCCCCTTCCACGTTAAGGGTCTAAATATTTGGGGTGAAAGGATGAGGCGTCCTTTGAGTCTCAGGAGGGCAAAAGGAAGGCTGGGGTATCTTTTCCTCATCTCAGACCAAGAAAAAGGGGCTCAGTGAAGTCACCGGATCAGCTTGTATTGTGAGCCCTGGAGCTGTGAGTCACAGCAGACTGACACTGAAGCAAGAGGAGAAACTTAAGGACAACTGCGTAGCTACTCAGAGAGGAACCTGGGTATTCTCCTTCACTTGGAGCCCTTGTCAGGGATAAGAATATATGTGTTACCCATGGACAAAATGTGCTTGCAGCGTGATGAAATAATGCTCATATAGATAGCTCTCCAAAAGGACCACCTAGAATGGTAGAAAGAACTCAGCTAGAAGCAGCTAGAAGTGGACCGTGGCTCGTCTATTGCTATAGAGTAGGTATCAAGGACGCCACTGCAGGTGGAGTTCCCCGTGACTAAGGTAACTTTCAGTGAGAAATTCGTATCAAGGAGCGAGTTTCCAAAGTGTCTTTGAAGAGTCTTCTTAGAACACTTGCCATGCCAATCCCAGAAGGTCCAAACCCAGAGCATTAAGTCCTGGGACATCCTCAAATGTCTCATCACTCACTCGCACACCCTCCACTGCTCCCCTTCCACACGTGTGCAGACCAGAAAAACCAGGGAAGTCTCTGGAATGGACAGGAGAAGTGGGCAAGTGGGAGGGGTCCCATCTGACACTTTTCACCTCAGAAGGGTGGTCTTCAGAAGCCCTATTCTAGAGAGACAGAGAAGCCATAAATTAAAAAGCGATAGGCATTTGATAATTATTCTAAAACGGGACATAGTAATTACTGAACGGAGACGGCTTTTTAGAAAATCACGATATCCAAAATTTTATGATTGCCTAAAAAGATCCAGAAATGTCATGGGACTTACTGTAGGTTTCATCTACAGGTTGGAAGAACTAACCAAGGTGGATTGGAGCCACCAGTGGGAAACTGAATTAAAGTGTTTTCTGAGTACTGCCGTCACTCCAATATCCCTTTCACAGAGCAACGACAAAAATCATGTGAAACACCCTCTCCTGGAGCAAAGTAATTCACCAGTACATGCCATGGCTGGGGTCTGCTGTTCTATGTTGCTTTGTTACAATTGCCTCAATTGTTACATTTGCCAGATTTATCAAATAAAATAGAGCACTCCGGATTAAATTTGAATTTCAGAAAAGTAAAGAATACATAATTTTAATACAACCATGTCCCAAATATTACACAGAACATACTTTTATTATAAACAAATCATATGTTTACCTGAAACTCGAATTTAATTGGTATCTTATATTTTTATCTGACAACCTTAACAGATCTTCTTGCATTGCCTAGAGAAAGGCAAGGAACAAATTACTGATAGCCTGTGAAAGGCTGTGAGTGACCAAGATTACATGAGGTATTTAGATATATATGGAAGGGAAAAAATAGAAGGAGGAAATTGTGAGAAATGGCTAAGGAGTATAGGAAATTCTCAAAATGCAGGCGGTAAATACGGTGTTATCTACAACCCAACATTTCTTTAAAATATAGAAGTGTACCAAATGACAGTAAAGTCCTGAAATTATAAAACAATACTGCCCTACATTTTCTATAAACTTTTGTTTTGCCTACGGGAATCATGGAAACAAAAGTTTTCATAGGCATTTGATAGATGGGCACTGTCAGTTTCTGGCTGTCACTGTCTCTCAATGTCATGCTTATTCTTTCTTGTTTTTCCAACTGTGAATTTAGTTAAAGTTCAGCTTGTGATTCACTATAAACTCTGTTTTATACCTTCTTGCAGGGTCTTATATAGACATTCATTCCCTCAAGATATTTTTAGCTCAGTTAAATTTTTGTTTCTATATGCGTCTTTTAAAACGTATCTTTATTGAACTTTATGTCATCTTGTAAATTGCATGTTTCTATTAAATAAGTAAAGCTACCAGAAAACAAACTTGCAATCAAAAATGAAATTTAATGCTTAAATCATGTGTTACTTTGATTTACATTCAGGCACATATTTCTTTATCAGTGCACCTGTAAATCAACATTAAGGAGACAGCTATCCAAGTAAAGAACAACTGAATATGTATAAACCAAATTGTGCTCACAAAATATGTAGATTGAGGTAGGATACACCTTTAGTACCAGTTAGAAATCAATCACTGATTATACATAGGGGAGAAGGCAAGTATCAAGTTTTTAGTAAGTAGTTTAAGAATTTTGATAATGTCAGTGGTCCAAGTAAAGTTTGCATCGCATACCGATAGGCTCGATAAAGCATTTGATTACAGATACAGAGACTTGCCTACAGAATATAAATGTTCGTTCACACAGTCATATATCTGATATATTGTAAATTTGGACCATTATTGACACTTAAAAGGCCCTAACAAATCAGTGTTGCATAATTGAACTTGTAGAATATCATCCAAGAGCATTGTCCTTTTTATTAGCTCTTACTGGAAATAAAAATGAATAGGGTTGTAAGGTTAGATATATTTTCAGTATAACTTTCAGTGACATAGAACAGCTTAGTATATATTTTCTTCCAGGATAGCCTATCTTGGCATAGTTAATTCCGAGTAGAAAGATTTTTTTATGGATAATGGACTTAAGATAAGTCAAACTCATGTCTGCCTCTCCTATATCGTGGACTTGGTCACCTTTAAGACAATGCCATGGTTCATCATCTCACAATGTTTCATTTTCTCAAGGAAACATCAAGAACGTTTCTTCTTTTTTTGAGTAATTTTATTAGAAGACAGCATCAGTTGTAATAAAGACTATCAAAATAAACTTAAGAATGTTCTCTTATCCAAATTACAGAGCACGCTATAAGTTTGAGTCAAGAGAGTGCCATGGAGGAATATACCTCAAGCTATTAGCAGTGGTTATCTAAGAGAATATGGGAGCATGAAGAAGAGGTGAGGAAGATTAACTTCTTCTCAATGCATCATTGATTGTTTTGCTTGTTATAATTAGCACATTTTACATTTTAATTGAATAATTAAGAAAACTGTATGAAGAGAAGCACAGACAAAAATAAAAGAAGCAGAAATTTTCTCCAGTCTGTGAGTCCTCCATTACTAGGAAATGTAAAAAAGATTTACAGGAACAGAGTGAAAAATAAGACTTTCTCAACAAATTGCAGAAAGGACTTCTAGGGGACCTTGCTTGGATAACAAGGCTAAGATAACTGGGCATCTCTTTCTTATATTGGTTCTATTTCAAAATCTCCAAGTGATATATGAAATTCAAAATCACCCCTGCTGAAATAATTTGTTGAATTAGCCGAGCTCGGTGGCTCAGCCTGTAATCCCGCGCCTTTGGGAGGTTGAGGTGAGTGGATTGCCTGAGCCCGCGGGTTCGAGACCCGTCTGGGCAGCGAGACCTCATCTCTACAAAAAAATCAAAAAATCAACCAGGCGTGGTAGCGCATGCCTGTAATTCCGGTTACTTGAAAGGCTGAGGTGGAAGGATCGTCGGAGCCCAGCAGGTCAAGGCAGCGGCCACTGCACTCCAGTCTGGGAGACAGAGTGAGACTCCAACTAAAAAAAAAAAAAAGAAATAATTTGTTGAAAGTAGACTAAAACCTCATTCTACTTATCAATGTGAACTTATCGGTATCTCTTTGCTCTTTTTTTATTTACAAAGCTTAATCTATTCTAAAGGAAATCTCTCTTACTAATTAGAATGACTGCCTAGATCAAATAACATCCAAATATATTATTATCTAAAGGTACAAAAATGTTTTGTGTATTATTTCATAGATATTCTCTGGACATTATCAAAACAATCAGATTTTTGTATCTATGCATTTATGTCTTTTAGGCCTAGATGGTACAATTGATACTGGGATTTATTTTTTTTCCTAATTTTTTGACTTAACATTTTTCAATCAAAATGTTTTGGTTTTATTTCAGGATGAGGGTGAGAAGAAATGATTTTTAATTTGTATATCGTACTCTTGTCTTACCAAGTATCACATATACTATTTATTTATGTAATCATTCCTTCTCTTCCCTATGCTTTGGCATGGACAAAGAATTCCACAACAACTTTCTAAAAATGCAATATTTTTTTCCTTTTATTCTGATGCACAACTGCATAGGTTATTGAGTATCATGTATTATAGTGGTTTTGTACATTAAATTTTAGCCTGATTCCATGGAACCCAGTTAGTGTGTATATTGTAAAGGATTCTTTTCAGTACACAAAATATCCAGCAGAAAGGGGGAAATTTGCAAAGTTAGTGTTTGATAAAACCCCAAGATCAGCTTCAATCAATGTTAATTGGCTTTTTTAATACCAACAAATTTATTCTTATATAGACAATTTACTTGTGAGCTGGTTGTTCAGGGGCAACAGCAAGGGTGAAATGAAGAAGGCTGCAGGAGCGAGTTGATAAACATAAACAAAACATCAAACAAACAAAAGCTTATGTATCACCTCCTCTTGTTAGTCTACTGAATATTTTCCTTGACATGAAACATGGCTCAGTGACTTCTCCATCAAATTCCAGACTTTATAACAGCATCACCGAGGAATTAAGTTTAATCTACAACACCCAGATGAAAGAGTGATGAAATAGGTTTGAGAAGAATTGATTTCTTTGAGGACAAGAGGCGTCCATAAGAAAAAAACACATCCTGAGAGAAGAGGACATAGACAAGTATATTTGTTTAAGGACAACACATGAGTGACTAAAAGGGTAGTTCTGAACATACCTTGGTAGCTTTTGTCATAGCCTCAAGGAAGTGACACACAATCAGTAGGGTAAAGGGCCAAAATAGAAAATAAGATAAAGCTGAATGACTTAAAAGACAGAGTTGGCTAGATATCGGAGGCAACTGGAGACGTAATTCTCTGCCATGCATCAAAATACTTTACACCGGTGCAGCAGAGCCAGAGATGACATCCTGAAGAGTCAGCTCTAAGATACCTTAATCTTATCATTTTAAAATAAATAGACAGACTTCTGTGCAGTGTTGTGCGAAAAAGTGTGGAAGTGATCTATGAGGGAGGATGCCCCCAAAACCTGGAATTTATTTAAAAATTGTGTATTCTTCCATGCTTAAACCTCAGTCACCTTCAAAGTACTCTCCATTTGATGCAACGCTTTTTCCACCACCCAAAACAGGTTTTGAACTAGTCAATTTTGATGTCTTTTAGTGCTCTGCCATTTTTTGTTTAATTTCTTCATTTAAAACAGTAAAAGGAGACAGAAGTCATTAGATAGTGGCAAAGGGATCAATCCAAAGAATTTCTTCTAATTTTGAGTTTGCTCTGCACATCTGCAAGACATTTCTCCTTGAGGACTTTTTCATCCAGACAAACAAAAAGTTGCTTGGGCAAGGTTGAGTGCACAGGGAGGTCAGGGCATAGGGGTCATGCTGATCTTGGTCAAAAACAGTGCGGGCAGGTGCACTCGTAAATCATCCATCATGAAATGGGCAACTCGTTGAGAGAATCTCCACAAAATTTTTACTGAAGCCAGAAGCAGCCTCTCACAACAACACTAGCTGGTCCACTGATGCTGAGGGTCCCTAGAACACTAGCAGGACTTGTCCTTCAAAAAATAATTCCGGTGTTTTTTTGTGTTTTATTTTTCCCCCCTCCCCATATTGCTAAAATCTCACCTCCTGAGAAGATTCACCTGACAATTTAACTATGGATTCATTCATTTTAATTAATTTTGCTTGATTTTAACTTACAAAAAAAAATTCTGAAAGAAACAACACACAGACTAATTGCCCCATGGTAAAATAAAAACAATTTTGGAATAGTGGTCAAATCACCAAAGTGCTTCAGAGATCAAAAGTTAAATTCGATGATTTTGACAAATGTCCTAGATATATAAAATCTGTCAAAACTGACTCAGGAGGGAAGAAAAAAGATAATAGCCCTCGTCATTTAAAAAGTTAAAAAAGATTACTTGCCCCAAAGTTGCCATCCTCAGATCATTTTACAAGTGAGTTTAACAGACATTTAAGAATGAAATGTTTCCTCTCTTCCACGAATTATTTTGAGAATATATAAAGAATTTTCTTTATGATGATAAGAGTCTTTGATAACCTTGATAATTATGAACATTAATGCAAAGGATCTTAAGCAAAATATTAGCAAAGAAAATCCATTAATGTTTAAAATTGCAACAAATAATGATCAAGTTAGATTTATGTCAGCTATGATTATATCCAATTTATGAATTAAATGTGCCGCATTAACAAATTAAAGAGAAAAGGTCATACTATCATCCTAAATATATACGTAAAAATATAACACAAATCATGATAACACCAACAGTCAGTAAATATTTTTAAAATTCTTTTAACTAATGAATATTTCTACAAAAAAAAAAACAGAAACGAAACAAAACACCTTGCCTAATGGTAAAGTATGTTTTTGATGATAATGTTATAATTATTTCCCATAAAATCAGAAACAGACATATATGCCACATCACTTCCATTTAACACAGTCTTAACAATCGTATTCAGCAGAGAAAGAAATAGAAATAAAGGACATAAAAATTAGAAAAAAAAACAAACATTATTTGTACATATTGACTTTATCGCAGTCAATTTTTTTCCAAAATTCACAGTTCTCATTTCATAATTTTTAACATATAAACAAATAATTCCTAAAAATGAATAACAAAAAGCCAAACAATTTTATTTTTTAAATGGATAGAAGACAATAACAAGGTTTTAACAAAAATAAATTCTCCCCAAAAATGTTCAGCATCCCTAGTGATCAGATAAACCTGAAATAAATCAATAAGAAAATAACACTTCGTGTATACCAATTGACTTCATACATCTGATGGAAAGTATCAGTGCCAAAATTGACCAAAATGTGGTTTTAGGAGAATTCATTCATGTTTCTAGTTGGGGCATAAAATAGCACAACTACTTTGAAAGGGATTTGGCAAGATTAGGAAGACTCGATAAGGCATGCCCTACACTCCAACAATTCTCCTCCTGGGATACTCCCAAACATATCTCCGCACAAATGTTCACCAGGAGATACTCACAAGGATGCTCATAGTAACAATATTTGCAACCACAAACACTGAAAACAATATATTTCACATACACTATATACTCTATATGTTATTTTATATAATAAGATATTCTATAACAATGAAAATAAACTTAAAATGAGAAAAATACACATGCGAAAGATTCTCCCAGAATTTTCCTAGGAAAAGCAAAGACCCAAAGGAGGTACCATCCTAGATTTCCATGTGAAGGGACCACCAAGTCAGTTTTTCCCAAGCCAAGAGAACAAACAAGGAACAGCCTGTAAATAGACTCCATGTGTGTTTCATCCGTGTGTCTCCAAGGCATGGTTCCCGTGACTCCCCTTCTCCATTTGTGGCCACATCTCATGGCATCTTGTTTCTCACTGACCTTCTCTTATTTCTCCAGGAACCTGTGCTCACCATTTTAGGTGATTTGCACTTTCAGTTCCATTCACCTGCAGTTCTCTCCACTCTGTCTACTTAAGGATCATTTTAAAGAAGTCATATCCCTTCTTAAAAAAGTCATCTCCAACAACCAAAATTGGAATAAATGTCCAATAAACTGTTATCCTTTCCTCCTGTTTTATTTTCTTTATCTTCTTTAAGCGCATACATTTCATGTATTTATTATCCACCTCCCTTCCCTGCCACACACACACTGCTACTGGAATGTAAGCTCTGCAGAAGCATGGACACTGTTTCATTCACCGCTGAATTACCAGGCCCCAAAGTATCATCCTGCGTGGAGCAAGCCATCACAAAGTGATTTAGCGCATTCACTCGAGACAGAAAGGAAGAGACTGTATTTCCAAAAGTTTTCAGCTGAACTCGCTACCTGTCATCCCAGCACTTTGGGAGGCCAAGGCAGGACCACCCTTGAGGCCAGAAGTATCAAAACCAGCCGGGACTGCATAGAGAGACTTTATATTTTTTTTTTTTTAAAAAGGGCCAGGCTCAGCCTGTCATCCCAGCACTTTGGGAGGCTGAGGTGAGTGGATGGCCTGAGTCCGCAAGTTTGAGACCAGCCCGGGCCATTTGGTGAGGCCTTGTCTCTACAATAAATCTAAAATTAGGCAGGCATGGTGGCGCGTTCCTGTATTCCCGGCTCCCTGGAAGGCTGAGGCAGAAGGATCACCAGAGTTCAGCAGATCGAGGCTGCGGTGGCTGTGAGCATTCCATGGCACTCCAGCTTGGGCGACAGAGTGAAACTCCAACTCAAAAAAAAAAAAATAGCCAGGCGTGGTGGCATATGCCTGGAGTCTCAGCTACTCAGTCAGGAAGCTAAGGTGGGAGGATCCCTTGAGGTCAGAATTTGGAGGCTGCTTTGATCTATGATCATGCAACTGCAATCTAGCCTGGGTGACAGTGCAAGACCCTGTTTCTAAGGAAGGAAAGGAGGGAGGGAGGGAAAGAAAAAATGTTCTCCAAGAGATTCTGACAGTCAGGATATTTAGAAACTCACCCCAAATTTTCTCTAACAGCACCTGTCTGACTTTTAGAAAAGGTTCCCTGTTAGGATTCACAGTGGCTTGTGAGTTCAGTGAAATCCCCCAAATCTGGCAGTACCTCTAGGCATTCTTGCCATGTTGATAGGTAAGATAATTTTAGTATAACTTGAAGGAGAGAAGTCTGAAGACCAAGTATTATTTCTGTCCTGCCAGTAAAATAAATATTTGTTTGGGAATAATCTAGTGGGGGAAAAGGCAGAGACCATTAGCTCATAAGATTCATTTCCCTCTTCCGCTCTAACAAAGTTCTGACTCATACCGGTTTACCCCCAAAAAGGTCATTCCCATTTGTTGTATGCTATCAAATTTATTTCAATGACCTAGACTTATTGGATGTATTATTTTTATTTTGCCTTATATATTTGAAAAATGAAGATCTAACTGCAGGCCACTCAGTAAGAATATACTACTGCATTATGATTTGCAATAATGCCATTTTTAACATGCTTAAGCTTGTCAAGCTTGAAGCACAAGCTTTCCCTCTAAAAAAATACCCCATCTCCAGCCCACATATATCCATGATCACTGTATCGCAGTCTGATTTTGTCAAAGCATTTGCATAGTTTACCAAGCTTCGATTCAAGCGCTTCTTGTCTCAATCAAATGTTCCCTCCATATACTACATACTTCAAAGACAAAATGGCAAAATTAGAAAACTGTCACTCTCTTTGATATTGAGCTATTTAAGAAGTTAAGAGATCAGGATATTTATAGTTGAAAATTCACAGACTACAGAAAACATTTGCAAAAGAGGTTAAAAAAGTAATCAGTGAAAATGTTTTGAGCGAACGAATACATTTTTGAATAGGTCTTTAAACATTCATACCATTACTTTATCTTTTTAAACGGATTTATTAATATAACGCACACTCCAAATATCACCCATTAAAAGTGTACAGTAAAGTAGTCTTTCATATACTCACAGACTTGCACAAATTTCTGTTCATCTAATTTTAGAACATTTTCATTACATTATCCCCCAAAGAAAACCATTAGAAGTAACTCCTCATTCAACAACCCTTTCATTCAACACCACCAGTCTTTTTTTTTTTTTTTTTTTTTTGAGTCTGAGTCTCACTCCGTCACCCAGACTGGAGGGCAGTGGCCACTCCCGGCCACCGCAGCCTCGACCCACTGGGCTCCGGCGATCCTTCCGCCTCAGCCTTCCGAGCAGCTGGAACTACAGGCGTGCGCTACCA